>NW_024717895.1:0-2506 GCF_018991925.1 Homarus americanus
AACAACAACAACAACAACAACAACAACAACAACAACAACAACAACAACAACAACAACAACAATAATAATAATAATAATAATAATAATAATAATAATAATAATAATAACAATAATAATAATAATAATAATAATGATAATAACAAATTTGTTTCAGTAATACATCCATATATTGTACACAATCACAAAGAAACACGAGATACGCTTCAGTTTGTAATATTAGTAACACACTTTACATATTTACGATCTTCTGTCTGTCTGTCTGTCTCTATGTCTGTCTGTCTGTCTGTGTATTGTTATGCTGTATAGATATATGTAGATTCTATAGGCGACTTAGAATAGATAGTAATGAAGAAGGTCCCTGTGTTTACTGAGATGCCGGAGTTTGTTTACTTAACCGACACGCGCGCCACGCTTCAATTACGACAGCCGATGACTCTCCTGCGTCAGCGGGGGAAAAGAACTACATCCTTCTCTCTTCCACCCATCCACCTACACACACAGATACACCCACCCACATAGACACTACACACACCCTCACAAACTCCCCCCACACTCACACTCCACCCCCACTCTCACATTCCAAGTTCCTCCGTAATAATTAAAAAAAAAAAAACTAAAAAATATAATTAATTCAAGGTTATTAGGGATACGAGTAGAAGGATGTAAGAATATTGTGGTAATATAAATACTGACACAAATATATATACTACTACTACTATTACTACTACTACTACTATTACTACTTTTTTTTTTTTTTTTTTTTAACGTGGCCCAGCTCCCCCCAATAGCCACACCTTCGCCACCATTTATTTACCTTAATATTAAATATCCTAACATAAGAAACTATCCTCGGTCTGTGTTAAATTAGTTGAGTCACAGATCTTATGCGGTATTCAGTGACTGTAGCCTCACAGTCGATATTCGCAGTAGTTGTCGGAGTAGGGGCAGAAGCTCTGTTCCCCTGGAGGCAGAGCAAAGGACTGAAGGAGAGAGAGAAGGAAGTCGACATCTCATCCAGGCTGTGACATAACTTCTGGGCTGCTGCTTCTGTTCGGAGATCAGCTCCGCGAGTCTGGCGTAGAAACATCTTGCACTTGGGCCCATCCCACCAGAGGTTGTGAACACTAGAGGAGTGAAGCTGCCTTGATCAACATTTTGAATTCTCTCCCCATATGCCCTTCTCTTGTCGTTCTCGTTCCTCCTATGCGCAGCATCGAGAGCTAGGTTACGGTGACAAACGGTCATGGGATCAAAAATCCTGATGTCGAAGAAAGCTCGCTGTCCCCGCGTCCAGAATCCTCGAGCACTGACGTCCACACGGGCTTCGTTAGATGTGTTTGAAGTCCTGTGTTGGAAGATCTCGCCATCCAGTGGAAGGAGGGTCGGTTCTACCATGACGTCCCGACAGATTTCCTTCAACATGTTTGCTGTGAGATCCCTTACCTCGTCATGCCTCATGCATATGAAGCCCCCCTTCTTGCAAACCATGGCGTGATCGCCATCATAGGAATAGTCACACACGCATTGGGAGGGCAAACCTTCTACTGGCCAACCGTACCTTAGAGCAATGGCATCTGTAAATTCTTGTTTGTTAAGGCTGAAACCATTTGCCCTTATCGGTAACGTAGTTAGCCAGTTCAAGGCGCCCACCTCCTGCGCTATAGCTACTTTTTATGTCAAATTTTCTGGAACCAGCAGCAATAGTTGCTGCAACATGTCATTTTGGCAGTTCTGCCGATCTGTTGTAATGGACCTACGGATCTTATTAACTTTGCTGGTGTCCACTTCCCCTGTTGCATTCTGGGCGATTATGTGGTCAGTGAGGGCTGCCGTGAGCTTAAGTGAATTTTGATGTTCAGAGTCAGCAATCTCCTCTGGATTAGTTAGTCCCATCCCTCCCAGTCTTGGTGGAAGTGCAAGAAGTGTTCTTTCTGCTAGGGTTAAGTCGTGGTGTTTCACTAGTTTGGGAATGAACTTGACACTGATTGCTTCTTCCAAGGGGTGGAGGAGAGGTCGGATCTCAGGGATGGTACGCATCAGGTAGTTCCAACGATGCTTGACTCCATGTGTGAATGCTGCAAAGGCCGCATGTGGCTCTGTGTTAGCAATCTCCGATAGAGCATGGATTTCGCTAACCCACTCATTCACTTTTCCCCCTACGTACTGAGTCTTGAAGTCCGTAGTTCCAATTACTGCGCCAAGATGTCTTTGGCCGTCCTTAGTTATTTTAACCTCACTTTCGCCGAAAACCTCCACAGCCCGATCATAATGATCTGGCTTCACGATGAGGAAGGATTTGCTGGCGTTAGGGTGGTACGCTATATGTGGACCTCGCGATGTTACCAGGTCCCACCACTTTTTGATGTCCTCCACTTTTCCTGCTCCTGTGAGGTCATCAGCATATGCCACTTGTTTGACCCCAGTTGTTTCATACTTTATTTCTTGTTGGAGCACTGATAGGCCTATTGCATACATTGCCATTGCAACGGGGTCCCCTGTGTTGTTC
>NW_024717896.1:0-7723 GCF_018991925.1 Homarus americanus
TTGTGAACAATTTTAGAAAATTTTTGGAAAATTTTCTGAAAATTTTGGGAAATGTTTTAAATATTTTGAAAATATTTCGGAAAATTTTTGAAAATTTGAAATTTTGAAAATTTTGAAAATTTTGGAAAATTTTGAAAATTTTTGAAAAATTTCTGAAAATTTTTTGAAATTTTTGAAAATTTGGAAAATTTTGGAAAATTTCTGAAAATTTTTCGGATAATTTTGAATATTTTTGAAAAATTTTTGAGTAATTTTTGAAAAATTTTGAGTATTAGAAAATTTTGAGAAATTTTCTGAAAATTTTGTGAAATTTTTTGAAACTTTTGAAAATTTGGGGAAAATTCTGGAAAATTTCTGAAAAATTTTTCGATAATTTTGGAAAATTTAGAAATTTTGGAAATTTTGGAAAATTCTGAAAATTTTTGAAATTTTGGAGAAAATTGGGGAAAATTTTTGGAAAATTTCTGAAAATTTTCGATAATTTTGAATAATTTTGAAATTTTAAGAAATTTTTGAAAATTTTTGAACAATTTTTGAAAAATTTTTGGAAAAATTTTCAAAATGGAAATGTTTTAAATATTTTGAAAAATTCGAAAAATTTTGAAAATTTTTGAAAATTTTTGAAACTTGAGAAATTTTGGAAAATTTGGGAGTAATTTTGGAAAATTTCTGAAAATCTTTCGATAATTTTGAATATTTTTGAAAATTTTTGAAAATTTTGGAAAATTTTTTGAAAAATTTTGAAAATTTTTGAAAATTTTCCTGAAAATTTAGAAATTTTTGAAATTTTTGAAAAATTTGGGAAAATTTTTGAAAATTTCTGAAAATTTTTGATAATTTTGAATATTTTTGAAAATTTTAGAAAATTTTGAAATTTTGATTAATTTTTGAAAATTTTTGAAGATTTTCGAAAATTCTTCCAAAATTTTCAGAGGGTCTGACCTTTTGGTGTAGAAGGCCGTCCGGATGTATGATGTTTTGATCCACCGAGCCATCTGTGAAGTATCATGCTGCATCTGCCGGTGTCTCGGTGGCTATGGCTTCCAGAGTTATTTTTTGAGGTCCTCCTCTCTCGAGGTAGGCTTTACTATCGCCTAGGTCGGTAATTTGAATGTGCTGGTGGAGAGCTCCATGGTGGAGGAACTACGTAACCATTTTTTTGTAAATTGTGAACAATGAAATTTTGGAAAATTTTCTGAAAAATTTTAAATGTTTTAAAATATTTGAAAAATTTTCGAAAAAATTTGAAAATTTTTGAGAAATTTTTGAAAATTTTGGAAAATTTTTGAAAAATGAGAAATTTTGAAATGAAAATTTTTCGGATAATTTTTGAATATTTTGAAAATTTTGAAAATTTTTGAAAAATTTTTGAAAATTTTGGAAAATTCTTGGAAAATTTTCTGAAAATTTTATGAAATTTTTGAAATTTTTGAAAAATTTGGGAAAATTTTTGAAAATTTCTGAAAAATTTTCGGATAATTTTTGAAAATTTTGAAAATTTTGGAAAATTTTTGGAAAATTTCTGAAAATTTTTTGGAAAATTTTGGGAAAATTTTGAAAAATTTTGAAAATATTTTCCTTGAAATTTTCAAAATTTTCCATAAATTTTCTTGTACTTAAAATTTTCGAAAATTTTGAAAATGGAAAATTTGGAAAAATTTTTGAAAATTTTGGAAAAATTTTGAAAATTTTCTTGGAAAATTTTGAAAATTTTGGAAAATTTTGAAAAATTTCAAAAATTTCGAAAATTTTGAAAAATTTTCTGATTGCAAAAATTTTCGAAAATTTTGGAAAATTTTTCCATTTTTTCCAAAATTTTCCAAATTTTCCAAAATTTTCCAATTTTCTAAAAATTTTCAAAATTTTCCAGTCAAAAATTTTATCTTCAGATTTTCAAAAATTTCAAAATTTTAGGTACTTGAAAATTTTGAAAATTTTTGAAAATTTTTGGAAAATTTCGAAAATTCTTTAGAATTTCGAGTTCTTTCAGTTTTTCCAATTTTCCAAAAATTTTCCAAAATTTTGAAAATTTGGAAAATTTTTGGAAAATTTTGGAAAATTTTTGAAAATTTTGGAAAATTTTTGAAAATTTTGGAAAATTTTGGAAAATTTGGAAAATTTTTGAAAATTTTGGAAAAAATTTTTGAAAATTTTCGAAAATTTTCCAAAATTTTGAAATTTTGAAAAATTTCGAAAATTTTCTAAAATTTTTCCAAAATTTCGAAAAATTTTTCCAATTTTTCCAAATTTTCCAGTAAATTTTCCAAAATTTTCGAAAATTTTCAAAATTTTGGAAAATTTTGAAAATTTTTGGAAAATTTGGAAAATTTTGAAAATTTTGGAAAATTTTGAAAATTTTGGAAAAATTTTGAAAATTTTGGAAAATTTTGAAAATTTTTGGAAAATTTTGAAAATTTTGAAAATTTGAAAATTTTGGAAAATTTTGGAAAAAATTTGGAAAATTTTGGAAAAATTTTTTGAAAATTTTGGAAAATTTTTGAAAATTTTGAAAATTTTGAAAATTCTTGAAAATTTTCGAAAATTTCCAAAATTTTGGAAAAATTTTTGAAAAATTTTGAAAATTTTGGAAAATTTGGAAAATTTTTGAGTAAATTTTTCGAAAATTTTTCGAAAATTTTAAACTTGAAAATTTTCGAAAAATTTGGAAAAATTTCGAAAATTTTCGATAATTTCCAAAATTTTCCAAAAATTTTGAAAATTTTGGAAAAATTTTTGGAAAATTTTGGAAAATTTTGAAAATTTGGAAAATTTTGAAAATTTTGAAAATTTTGGAAAATTTTGAAAATTTTGTAATTTTGAAAATTTTGAAAATTTTGGAAAATTTTCCAAATTTTGAAAATTTGAAAATTTTCGAAAATTTTTCCAAATTTTCCAATTTCGAAAATTTTTAGTTCTTTTTCCAATTTTAGATTTCCATCGAAAAATTTTCGAAAATTTTGGAAAAATTTTGGAAAATTTTGGAAAATTTTTGGAAAATTTTGGAAAAATTTGGAAAAATTTTTGAAAATTTTCGGAAAATTTTGGAAAAATTTCGGAAAATTTTGGAAAAATTTGGAAAAATTTCGGAAAATTTTGGAAAAATTTTGGAAAATTTTCGGAAAATTTTCCAAAATTATGGAAAATTTTTGGAAAATTTTGGAAAATTTTCTGAAAATTTTGGAAAAATTTTGGAAAATTTTGGAAAAATTTTTGGAAAATTTCTGAAAATTTTCGAAAAATTTTGGAAAATTTTCGGAAATTTTTGGAAAATTTTGGAAAATTTTGGAAAATTTTCCGAAAATTTTGGAAAATTTTTGGAAAATTTTGGAAAATTTTCGGAAATTTTGGAAAAATTCTGAAAATTTTTGGAAAATTTTGGAAAATTTTTGGAAATTTTTGGAAAAATTTTGGAAAATTTTGGAAAAATTTTGGAAAATTTTCGGAAATTTTTGGAAAATTTTGGAAAATTTTCCGAAAATTTTGGAAAATTTTTGGAAAATTTTGGAAAATTTTCGGAAATTTTTAGAAAATTTTTGGAAAATTTTCGAAAAATTTTGGAAAATTTTGGAAAATTTTGGAAAATTATGGAAAATTTTCGAAAAATTTTGGAAAAATTTCAGAAATTTTTGGAAAATTTTCCGAAAATTTTGGAAAATTTTTGGAAAATTTTGGAAAATTTTCGGAAAATTTTGGAAAAATTTCGGAAATTTTTGGAAAATTTTGGAAAAATTTCGGAAATTTTTGGAAAAATTTTGGAAAATTTTGGAAAATTTTGGAAAAATTCTGAAAATTATTGGAAAACTTTGGAAAATTTTTGGAAAATTTTGGAAAATTTTTGGAAATTTTTGGAAAAATTTTGGAAAATTTTGGAAAAATTTCGGAAAATTTTTGGAAAAATTTCGGAAAATTTTTGGAAAATTTTGGAAAAATTTCGGAAAATTTTCCGAAAATCTCGGGAAATTTCTGAAAAATCTAGGGAAATTTTTGGAAAATCTAGGGAAATTTTTGAAAAATCTAGGGAAATTTTTTGAAAATCTAGGGAAATTTTTGGAAAATCTGGAGAAATTTTTTAAATTTTTGAAAATTTTTTGGAAATTTACCCAGATTTTCCCAAAAATTCCCTAGATTTTCCCAAAAATTCCCTAGATTTTTCAGAAATTTCCCCAGATTTTCCAAAAATTTCCCCAGATTTTTCAAAAAATTCACCAGATTTTCCCAAATTTTTGGAAAATTTTTGGAAATTTTCTGAAAATTTTTGGAAAATTTTGGAAAAATTTCGGAAAATTTTCCGAAAATCTCGGGAAATTTCTGAAAAATCTAGGGAAATTTTTGGAAAATCTAGGGAAATTTTTGAAAAATCTAGGGAAATTTTTGGAAAATCTAGGGAAATTTTTGGAAAATCTGGAGAAATTTTTTAAATTTTTGAAATTTTTTTGGAAATTTCCCCAGATTTTCCCAAAAATTCCCTAGATTTTCCAAAAAATTCCCTAGATTTTTCAGAAATTTCCCCAGATTTTCCAAAAATTTCCCCAGATTTTTCAAAAAATTCACCAGATTTTCCCAATTTTTTGGAAAATTTTTGGAAATTTTCTGAAAATTTTTGGAAAATTTTGGAAAAATTTCGGAAAATTTTCCGAAAATCTCGGGAAATTTCTGAAAAATCTAGGGAAATTTTTGGAAAATCTAGGGAAATTTTTGAAAAATCTAGGGAAATTTTTGGAAAATCTAGGGAAATTTTTGGAAAATCTGGAGAAATTCTTAAATCTTTAAATTTTTTGTTTCCAGATTTTCCTGTGGTTTCCTAGATTTTCCAAAATTCCCTAGATTTTTCAGAAATTTCCCTCATTTTCTGTGGCCTCCCCAGATTTTCAAAAAATTCACCAGATTTTCTCCAATTTTTGGAAAAATTTTGGAAATTTTCTGAAAATTTTGAAAATTTGAAAATTTCGGAAAAATTTTCCGAAAAATCTCGGGAAATTTCTGAAAAATCTAGGGAAATTTTTGTAAAATCTAGGGAAATTTTTGAAAAATCTAGGGAAATTTTTGGAAAATCTAGGGAAATTTTTGGAAAATCTGGAGAAATTTTTTAAATTTTTGAAATTTTTTTGGAAATTTCCCCAGATTTTCCCAAAAATTCCCTAGATTTTCCAAAAAATTCCCTAGATTTTTCAGAAATTTCCCCAGATTTTCCAAAAATTTCCCCAGATTTTTCAAAAAATTCACCAGATTTTCCCAAATTTTTGGAAAATTTTTGGAAAATTTTGGAAAATTTTTGGAAAATTTTGGAAAATTTCGAAAATCTTCCGAAACTGGAAATTTCTGAAAATCTAGGAAATTTTTAAAATCGAGAAATTTTTGAAAATCTAGAAATTTTTGGAAAATCTAGGAAATTTTGGAAAATCTGGAGAAATTTTTAAATTTTTGAAATTTTTTGAAATTTCCCAGATTTTCCCAAAATTCCCTAGATTTTCTCCAAAATTTCCTAGATTTTCGAGAAATTTCCAGATTTTCCAAAATTTCCTCAGATTTTCCAAAAATTTCCAGATTTTCAGAAATTTTGAGATTTTTCGGAAAATTTTCCGAAATTTTCCAAATTTTCCAAAATTTTCAGAAAATTTCCAAAATTTTCCAAAAATTTGGGAAATCTGGTGAATTTGAAAAATCTGGGAAATTTTGAAAATCTTGGGGAAATTTCTGAATCTAGGAAATTTTTGAAAATCTAGGAAATTTTGAAAATTGAGAAATTTTTAATTTTGAAAATTTTTGAAATTTATTCAGATTTTCCCAAAATTCCTTAGATTTTCCCAAAAATTCTCTAGATTTTTCAGAATAGATTTCCAAAACTTCAGATTTTCAAAAATCACCAGATTTTCCCAAATTTTGGAAAATTTTGGAAATTTTGGAAAATTTTGAAATTTTGGAAAATTTTGAAAATTTTAAAATTGAAAATTTTTGGAAAATTTTGGAAAATTTTTTGGTAAATTTGAAAAAATTTTGGAAAAATTTGGAAAATTCTTGAGTAAATTTGAAAATTTTCGGAAATTTTGGAAAAATTTTGAAATTTTTGAAAATTTTGGAGAATTTGGAAAATTTTTGAAAATTTTGGAAAATTTTGAAAATTTTTGGAAAATTTTGAAAATTTTAAAATTTTGGAAATTTGAAAATTTTTGGAAATTTTTGAGTAATTTTGGAAAATTTTCGAAATTTTTGAAATTTTGGAAATCTGAAAATTTTGAAAATTTTAAAAAATTTCATAAATCAAAAATTTTAGAAAATTTTGAAAATTTTTGAAAATTTTGAAAATTTTCGAAAATTTAAAATTATGGAAATTTTTGAAAATTTTGAAAATTTCGAAAATCATAATTGTGAAACTTGGAAAATTTTAAAATTCCTGACTCAGTGAATAAAATTTTAAAATTTGGAACCTTGAATTTTGAAAATTTTCCGAGTATCTGAAAATTTGAGTACCTGAAAATTTTCGAAATTTTGAGAAACCTGAAAATCTTTGGGAAAATCTTGGAAAATTTTCGGAAATCTTGGGAGAAATTTATAAATCCTTGAGAACCTTGAGTACCTTTTGGAAAACTTTGGAAAATCTTGGAAAATCTTTGGAAAGTAACCTTTTGAAAACTTGAAAACCTTGAAAACCTTGAAAATCCTTGAAAATCCTCAAAAATCTTAAATTAAAAATCAAACATTCTGAAAACCCAGGTCATCATCATCATCATCATTGGTCATCAATGTCAATAATCATTGTCATTGTCATTGGGTTGGTCATTTGTCATCATCGTCATTGTCATTGTCATTGTCATTGGCTGTCATTGTCATTGTCATTGTCATTGTCATTGTCATTGTCATTGTCATTGTCATTGGGTCATTGTCATTCATTGGGTTGTTGGGTTGGGTTGGGTTGGGTTGCTGGGTTGGGTTGCTGGTTGGGTTGGGTTGCTGGGTTGTTGGTTGGGTTGGGTTGCTGGGTTGGGTTGGGTTGGGTTGGGTTGGGTTGGGTTGTTGGGTTGTCATTGCTGTGGTTGGCTGTTGGTTGTTGGGTTGTCATTGGGTTGGGTTGGGTTGCAATAATCACACAAATACAAATGGTTGGTAAGGTTGTTGGGTTGGGTTGTTGGTTGGGTTGGGTTGGGTTAGGTTAGGTTCAAAATTTCAGCATAGGTACCCTGAATGTGCTGCTTACGATCTGTTAACCAAAAATTGATATCTTGATTATAACTTGTTCAAATGGCTTAAAATGATTTAGAATATTTTATTTTGCAATGCTAATTACTCGCCACTTATGGGTTTTTCGAGGTCATTTCTGGTGCTTGTGTATTATTCTGATGTACTTAAATAGTTAGCAATAAATTTTAGTTCAGAGAAAAAGTATTTTTGGCCAAAAATCCAAGGTTTTAGACTTACAATTGTCACCAAAAAATGATTTTGTTCAAAATTTCAGTAAATCCTGAATAAGATCTGTTAACCAAAATTTGATATCTTGATTATAACTTGTTCAAATGGCTTTTTAGAAAATGTTCAAATGATTTTTAGAATATTTTAATTACTGCAATGCTATCATGGGTTTTCGAGGTCATTTCTTGTGCTTGTGTATTATTCTGATGTACTTAAATAGTTAGGCACATTAAAATTTTAGTTCAGAGAGAAAAGTATTTTTGGCCAAAATCCTTTATATTTTAGACTTAATTTTTTCATTTCGGCCAAAAAATGGATT
>NW_024717897.1:0-22215 GCF_018991925.1 Homarus americanus
ATACCATCATAAAGTTAAGATGTTATTTTTACTAAAACGCACGACTGTGTCGGAGAGGAGTTTAGGTCGCCCAGTCTCTATTTCAATTAATCCCATATGTTCTGTTGTTCAGTTCACTACCGCTTTTACGCAGGTCTCCGTGTTCAATTGACCGCCAGAAGCGGGTTACAATATATATATATATATACCGTATATCACGGCCTATAAGGCGGCGGGGTATAAGACGCCTCCAAATTTCCATTTAAAAGTAGCTTTTGAGCTCTATTTGCTGTATAAGACCAGTACCCCAAATGTGACACTTACCCACTGACTCAGTAGTCCTACCAACCATCCTTGATTTTTAAAATAAGGCCAATTCACTCAAGTAATGTCATCAAATTATACTCGCTGGTGTAGTGTAAAACTAGTGACGTCACTGAAGCGTGGTGGGAGTGTTCTCGTCTGGGTGGTGTGACTATTTATACAACATGTGGTTAACAGCAACCACCGTATTCTAATTGTGATGTTTCATTAGGATTTGAGTGAAAAAGGTTACGTATGTATTTCATTACATACATTTATTAACAAATATATATATATATATATATATATATATATATATATATATATATATATATATATATATATATATATATATATATATATATATATATATATATATATATATATATATATATATATATATACTGAATATACTATGTACAAAAAATGAATGTTCAATGAATTATTTATTGCATTAGGTACTAGCTAATTTCTGATGGGCTATAAATAGCCTTTTTATCTCTACATCTCAACTCTGAGCCAGACGGAAGGGTCTTGGTAAATAACATGTTTGCTTATTTTCCATTTACTTTAAATAAATTTACTGAATTATTTGTTTTATTTATTTATTTATAATATACTGTAATATATTAAACACACTGTAATTATTTTCTTTAATTTATAAACTGTTTTTATGCAAAGGAATGTTCTCCAGTAGTGTTTCATTAGGATTTGAGTGAAAAATATTACTGTACTTACACAATTGTTCCTCTTACTTTGACAACACAACATACACATACAGTATATTATTTCAGTTTTGATCTTTTTTTTAATTTTTGTATTTATTTATAGTTAGTTACTTAAAATAAGGCCAATTCACTCAAGTAATGGCATCAAATATTACCAGCTGGTAGTGTAAACACTAGTGACGTCACTTGAGCGTCTGTAATTAACCGTGGTCACTTTTTCCTTTCTTGTCTCCTCACTGGCAAATGGGGGGGGCGAGGGGTGTGTTATGATAGCTGTGTTTATTACAGGGTATAAATCTCTTTTACGGTATGTTAGACAGGTTTATAATACATTTATTATTTTAATATACCGGTAATCTTAATTTGAATCCAGCTCCAAACGTGAAGTTTCAGTATAAATAATTAGTGGTAAGACTCAGGAGTGGCTTACGATGTTTTCATCACCACTTGACACACTAAACCACAATATTTAAGAGGTAAGAATTTTAAACTTGGTGGTTTAGGCGACCTAACTTTGGGCAGATTTTTTAATGTTCAAATTTCGTCTTATAGGCCGTGATATACGGTATATATATATATATATATATATATATATATATATATATATATATATACATATATATATACATATATATATACATATATATATACATATATATATACACACAGTAATATTGATTAACGATAAACACTAGTGACGCCACTTGAGCGCCTGTAATTAACCGCCGAGTAGTTTCAAGAATTAATGCACTCATTTACTGAATATTCTTTTTGGAAAAAAATAAAATTTAAATCAATTATTTATAGGAGATAAATATTATTATGAGTAAATATATACCGATATCGTATGTATTACTGACCAATTTTAACGGCTCACTGCAAATGGGGGCAGGGGGGGGGCGGGGAGGTGTGATGATAGCTGTGTTTATTATAGGGTATAAATCTTTACGGTATGTTAGATAGGTTTATAATACATTTTTATTATTTTAATATATCGCACTTAATTTGAATCCAGCTTGCCAAACGAAGTTTCAGTATAAAAATAATTAGTGGTAAGACCTTGTGAGTGGCTTACGATGTTTTCATCACCACTTTACTATTAATTAAACCACAATATTTAAGAGGTAAGAATTTAACTTGGTGGTTTAGACGACCCCCTCAATCCTTTGGAGCAGATTTTTTAATGTTCAAATTTCGTCTTATAGGTCAAATGTGATATACGGTATATATATATATATATATATATATATATATATATATATATATATATATATATATATATATATATATATATATATATATATATATATATATATATATATATATATATATATATATATATATATACACACACACAAATACAAGTAGAAATAACGGTTCTAGAACAAATGGCTCCCTGTCCCGCCATTTAAAATGCTAGGAACTTTAAAACTACTCCTTAGACATTCTAGGTGTCACCACATTAACGAGACTGCTAATTAAAATTCACAAATTGTCAGGCATGCTACCTGTAGATTTAACTCCAGCTCCCTACACTCCAACTCTATGCTACCAATTCTCAGTCCTAAACTTTTCTTATAGTGACTGAAGTCCATATGGATGAGGCAGGCACATCTGCTACTCCTCATCTTTCCTCCACCAGCCATTCCCTGGTACTACAAAATTTCAGCAAATGCTATCGAGGGTTCTCAAGAGTCTCTGGAGGTAGATTTATCCTCTCGAACAAGGTATTGATGGTGTAAACATCCAAGACCCTCTACCAACTTCGAACCCATTCTGAGTCCCAGACACTCCCATCAGATGTCAGCTCATGATGGCGCCTCTCAGAGATGCTGACTGATCCTCTTCCCGGAAGTATCTGAGACGAGACCCCAGCTAAAAACAGAGCTGGCAGGTGGGACCCTGGCACGGGGTCACTTTCACGGATTCTCTCATCTGGGAGCCATTCCAGGGGTTATTCCTGGTGAGGGTTCACCGGATGCGCCTACATTCTGGGGTCAACTGTGACCACAAAGCCACAGACACATCTTTCAACCCTGGAGGCAGGACAGAAAAACCCCATCCCACACAAGCAGTCCCCCCAACAGGGAGACCGTGAAGAGGCATACGCCATGGCACACCCCTGTGCATCCTCCAGGCTCCAACACCCAAACTAAGTCTACGTGCCTGTTGGGGCCACACACTCACTTACCAATACTCTAGATCTCAAGTAATCATGGCTAGTCCAATGGAATTGTCGAGGCTCAAGAACCAACTGGGTGGAGCTCTAATTGCTCTACATTTTCTCCCTACATGCATTTGTCTCCCCAAGAGACTATGTTAGGTGCCTATGATCATCCCTCCCAGGGGTCATTCTTGCTTTTTATTTTCCTTATAATCCAGAACAGGTGCATCATGGGGCACAGCCATCCTCGCCTTTGGATGAGTGCGCATACCCTATTGCCCATTATCCATCACTCTCTGCAGGTGACAGCTTAAAAGATTCACCTCCAATGTACAGTCTGCTCAAGATTCTTCTAACACTGCTGGAGACAGCTGGCAACTCAAGGCCGTTTGTTTACTATAGCACGTAGTATATAATACCAAACAACAAAGCCCAACCATTAATTAAGCAAAGGGAAACTACAACCAATCACCGATCACTTTTACATTCATTCATAATTTTTACTACGTGACTATAGTAAACAAACGACTTGAGTTGCCAGCTGTCTCAGCAGTGTTCAAGAATCTTGAACAACTGTACATAGACCATATGTTCCAGTTATCTCCCTCCCAGTAAACCACAATTCGCCAGGGAGGATTTGGTTTCATTAATTTATCAACTTCCTCCCTTTTTATCTTATCCTCTGTTATTTTATGGGAAGGCATACCCTGGGTGATACAATAGTTAATCCAAAGGGTGACTTGATGGCTTTTATACAGTCGAGTCTGGATTTATGCAGTTTTTGTTTACGCTGCTTGGTCATTTACGCCGTGCCTTGCCAAAATTGAATGTTTTAATTATGTAAATTTGTAATTTACGCGAAGCGCAAGGGCAGGGAGCGCATAAGGTCGCCCAGTCATGAAAACATTACCGAAGTTTCACTACCACAGGCGCCCAAGTCAGTAGCTAGTATGATATGGACTTTGAGGGTTTGACAAAGAGGCCCCGGTGCTTCCATATGTGGTGGAGGTTAGTGATACAATTGATACAAGTGATATATGTGAGGGCTAACAATCTGCCCTCTGCTCGAACCAACCTCCCATCCCCTGCAGCCCAGCCATCTTTTTCTACTAACGTATGTTAAAAACCTAATATTATTGATATATTTCCTCTAATTATTAATTGTGTGTGCATACCATCATAAAATTAAGATGTTATTTTGACTACAAGGTACATATTGTGTCGAAAACAGTGGAGTTTGGGGTCGCCTAGTTCCTATTTCAATTAACTTATGTTCTGTTATTTCATTTACGCCAGTGACCTCGGTTAACGAACTCAATCGTTCCAGAAGGTGGATTCGTTAACGAAACGTTAACGGAAACCATTGTTTCAATGGGTTTTGAATTGTGGTTCCAGCTCACGAAAATTTCCTAAATTCAACAAAAATGGTAGAAAATTTCACTTACTTTGAGGTGTGTATGTAGAAGGCTCTGGATGATGATGATGATGATGGGAATTACAATGGGGGTGGAGGGAAGAAGAGAGGCATTGGGGTGGAAGAAGTCACCCATGGCACCATTCACCCATAAAATTTTAGTTCTCTTGGTGTATTTCAAGATTATTTTCTTTAAATCAACACTGTACTGCATTATATATTGTCAATATGTAAAATATATTTCAAAATGACCAATAATTTGCTTTGGAAACACAGAAAAAAGGTTTAGTTGAGAGAGTCTCAAGCAAGATATTACCTCCAGTGAAAACAGAGACTAGCGTCTGTTGCTGTGGCTGGATGCTGCGCATTAAACTAGTCACTTTACCTTCAATTATGTTCAATAATTGTTAAAATGACTAAAATTTAATATTAAACTTTTAAAATTATTGAATAGTATAAACTTTGATATTTACTAAAATAGTTAGGAATTTAAGCCTAAGAACCGTTAATGTATTGGTGGACTGATACTAAAGCTGGTTGCCCGGCCAGTGCTGGCGAAAACATGTTGAGGATTGGGTTAGGTAAGAAATTCGTTAACGAATTTTGTTAGTTAACGAATTGAAGATCCTATGGAAGGCAGTTCGTTAACGAAATTTAGATTAACGGCGTTAGATTAAGCGAGGGTCACTGTAAATGAAGACAGCTGTAATTGAAAAAATAGACCTGGGTATGTTAAATCCCATCATGACCAGATTTTTTTTTTTTTACAGGGAATAGCCCATTTGGATACAGGTCACCCACCCACAATGGGGCCGGCAAATAAAAGTAAAAATAATTTAAATAGAAAGAAAAGCTAGAATTAATCTACACCAGATGCTGAAAACCAGCTTTTGAAGTAAAACACAGAAGGCAAAGCATTCCACAGTTTGGCTGTGTGAGGAAAGAAAGTATTACTGTAACGGGTCATTCTAGTGGACTAGCACGACTACAGCCACATCTGTCACTGAGCTCAGCCGACTCTCTAGGACTTTGAGTGGAGTAACAGATGACCTCAGAGGAAGTGACCACCTATCCTATTTTTCTCCCCAGAAGTCTTCCGACACCAAAAGTTCCCGTTGGTGGTTAGACAAAGTGGACTGGGACTTGTTCAAGGAACTGGCAAGGTAGACAGCAGCATTGAAAAATTTCCCCAAAGTAGATGAACAGTTGAATACTCACCCAGCGCCTCTAATGGGCTGGTCACTGCTCCACTCTTCAGGGTCGTGGTGGCTCACGACCTGTTCCATGGTGGATGGAGGAGGGCAGGCAGGCAGTTGTTGAGTAGCACAGTGCTTATGGTGCGCTACTGGCATCGTGGGACAGAATTTTATCATGTGGAATATAAATGGGCCAGAGCTCAAGATCATCTTGTTTTAAGAATGCCCATCTTCAGTCATTTTCTTCTTGTGTCTCCTCTCTAAATGAAAAGCTCCTTATCTCAGGTATGGAAATATGTGCAGAAAATAACAGGCAAGTTGTCATCTAATCCTCCCAGTTCTAGGGGCTAATGATGGCAGCTTAATTGCTGCCCTCAAGAAGTTGAGCTTTTGCTGCAGTATTTGGGAGTGTGTGTCCTCTATGGCAGCTCGATCCCCAGAGTTTAAGTGAGTAGAGTAGAGAGTCAGGACCCTGGTTTGTGGTGGCAAGTGGTGAGACATACATCATCATGTTCTCAATGAAAGCAATGAAATTGACTCTCTCACTCATTGAAGATACATCACCAGGGCCTGATGGTATCCCATTTTCAATGCTCCACCACCTTGAAGTTGAGGTACAGACCTTTCTATTGAAGCTATACAGTAAACCCTTGCTATTGAAGGGTTTAGGTTGCAAGGAACAAGCAAATAGGCAAAACTGCAAAAAGCAACTTGTAGTCATAGTGCACTACTGTATACAGTACCTATACTGTATACAGTACCTATACTCTCCTTCATATGTGGAAGGATGAAATCTGGTTACTGAAGCATAGGCAGATCATCAGGATTACTGTTGGAAGAAGGTGATGCAGTGGTGGTTGGTGGAGAGGCAGATGGGTGGTATAACAATTCTTCTTTATTAGGAAAAGGTTTCTATACAGTTCCATGTGTATATCACTGTAACTTAATCACTGTAGCTAAGAGCTGTGGCAGCAGATTGACCGAGTAAACGAATCGGCTCGGCAAGCAGCTGATTTTTTCTTAAAAACATCACTTTGAGGTCTCTTAATATTTCACTCCACTGGCATCACTAGCATTGATCCTAGGCAACCTTTTTAGGGCCATTTCACACAGAAACATTAAAGTTTTGAGTACAATGCAAGAGATGCTGTGTACATGGCAATGGTTGAGTGCAAACAAAGGGAGAGGAAGGAGAGGAGATTCTGCAGGTGCGCGGGCCCGACTAATTGCGCTGCGGGAGAGGTTCATAAGCTAGCCACCATCTGCTTACATTGAAATCGAAATCGCAAACCAGCGAATAGTAAGGGTTTACTGCATAAAAGGATCTGGCAAGAGGGTGCCTTCCCGTCCTCATGGTGGGAGGCTACTGTCTTGCCTTTCAAGAAGACTGAAGAAGAGCATCTTCACCTACTAGAATATTGCCTCATAGCTCAGACCTCCTGTATCTGCAAGCTGTTTGAAAAGATGGTCAACTAGCAATTAGTATACTGTATTACCTGGAGAAGAATATCATTCTTTCACCATATCAATCTGGCTTCTGGAAGATGAATTCAACAACAGATGCTCTTGTTCAACTGGAGTCCTGGTCTGTGAGGCTTTTGCTTGTCGCCAGCATCTCGTCTCCATTTTTTTTTCGACCTAGAGAAAGCAAACAACACAACCTGGAGATTTGGCATCCTTAAGGAACTTCACAATCTTGGATTGTGGGGAAATTCACCATCAATTATACTTCAGTTTTTGGGACGTTGCACTTTTAGGGTCCACGATGCCACTGAAATGTTATCACCACATATTCAGGAGGACGAGCTTCCTCAGAGCAGTGTCTTGAGTGAGTCTGTATTTGCCGTCACAATAAATGGGGAAGCAGCATTGGTTCCAGGTGGTGTATCAATCTCAATGTATGTAGACAACTTGGCCATTTGGTATACAGCTTCGCATACGTCAGTGGCTGAACGTCAAATGCAACTTGCACTAGCAGGTTTCACGTTGAACCACAGAGCATGGTGTCTGATTTTTCCTTGAAGACCGTTGCCAGGCATTTCAGCCTCCTTTGTTGGGTTCACCCAGATCCCAATCACCGTGTCGGTGTGTCACAGAGACCATTTCCTGGGCATTATCTTACTTGCAGCCACATATTCGTACCTAATAGTCTTGCTAGCGTGTTCTCAGGTTATTGAGGAACTTGGGGCACACATGGGTGCTGACCGAGGAAATCTGCTAGCTAGACCCAAACAGGATTATGGGTGTGGGGTGTACTCCACTGAGGCTAGACTCAATACACAGAACTTTATTCATCATGCTGAGGTGCACCTGGCTACTGGTGCCTTCAGGTCTTCACCAATCCCAAGTCTACTAGTTGATGGTGATAAGCCACCCTTTGATCTTGACATCAGTATTATCCAGGCCCAATGTTGGCTTGGCCTCCACCATCTTCCACAGTCTGCCAACACTTGTGTAGTTGACAAGTTATTCTCACATACATTGAGTATCCAAGCCTCCCATGACCTTTTGGCTTCAGGGTAAGGGATTCGAGTATTCTTTGTCTTCCTTCTGTTCAGATATGTCCATCGATTCCCTAGTGCGCTCCGTGGATTTTCCCTGAATTTCAAGTTTGTCAATGCCTGTACAGTCATGCAATGGTTGCGTCTAGATAATGTTCTTGGAAACGTGGCGTTAACCAAAACGATGTCGGTCATCACATAAACTTTGTATTTATACTTCGTGTATGTGGAATACTATATACGTTATATATACACTCTTACTCTTAAATCACTACTGTAATGTGATACAGGTGAATAATTTTATCTCTTGTGCAAAATACATGACGTTTATATTAAATATTCACTGTTTTAAGGATTCCAGCAAGATGGGGGAGGAGGGGGGCATGCGGCGTGGGGGGAGGGGCGGTTTGACAATTGGCACAGGCCCAGGTCTAACTGCGTGTATATTTATCAGTTCTTAAGTGACTAAACTTCTCTCTTATAAAGCCAGTGAAATGACCTGGGTGAATATATTTACATTGCTGGGATTCTTATGCGATACTGATTAATTTGAATATAAACATGCTATAATCTGCACTAGACAACAATTTTAGTACCATAATCAAATTAGTACATGTACACTCCAGCTTTGCACTAAGGTCATTCATTTTCTTGCGTTTCTTTTGTACAGTGTGTGCATGTAAATGGATGAAAATAAATTTAGAAATTTATGTAAATCTACCCAAAAATACAGTTGAAAAAATTGATGACAAAATGTACTACAGTATTGTACACTAATATTACTACATTTTTATATCTTGAGCAAAATATATGATGTTTATCTTCAAATTATTGGCTGTCTTGCAAGGATTTCAGCAATGCAAATTATAATCTTCTAACTTTAGTCTGAGATATTATATAAAATAAACACATAAAGAATAAAGTTATCACCAATCTTTTGTCTGGGAACACAAGGAGGTAGCCAGAAGTGGGGGTGAGGTGGCGGTGTTTGTTATTTATTTGAGATAAGATTTGAGAGTTGGCTGAAGGCCTGCGTGTTTATTTTCATTACTTAAGAGTGACTAAGCTCTTCTCATAAATTGCCACCCAAGCGACCTGGGTGAATATAACTTACATTGCTGGGATTCTTGTAAGATAGTGATTTATTTGAATACCTGTATAAACAATCTATATCTGCAATAGAGATAACAATTTAAGTACTGTAATTATTTAGTACATGTACAGTACAGGTTTGTTCCATTGTTAACAAAGGGACCACTGTATTGCAGTGTACTTGTACTGTACAATATTGACTAAATTCACTAGATAACGTGCACAACTAATGGTTGGTAAAACTTGTCAAGTATGTGAGTGTCAAGTCTGTCAGTGAGTGCCTGTGCCATCATAAGAGTCCGTTTTTCTCTCTTCAGGGCTGGAGTCGTTTTCTTATCTTGGACTGCAATGCACCAGAGACTTCGTTATTTAGTAATGACACAGAATTTGAAATTGAACCCCAATTGCAACTGGGGCTGCAATTGTTGAGGCAATAGATATATCTGATTACAGCAAATGTGTTATGTCAATTTGTAGGGGAAAGATTTTATCCTCAATAGATGTATGTACATTACACCTGGAGGCAAATGCTACTAAAGCCTAAGGAAGGAAGGATATTCCTTTAACACATAATATCTGGCCAGTATGGGAAGGATCATCGTGTCCGTTAGGTTGTGGTGGTGGTCCAGCAGGTGTCGTGGAAGTTTTTGGGGCCATGGACGATATGTGATCGGACGTTGTTCAGTTGGGCGTTAACGGCGATTGTGTATTTTAACGAAAGGAAGGACTTTCTTCCACCCTGTGTTGTTCATTCTGTTTTTCAAGCATGCCTCCTCTCACAGGGGACTATTCCTGTATACAACGATGGCTCATATGTAGGATGCAGGTTTTGGGGTGGTATTTCCCAACCTTTGTCGGGGCGGGTGGTCTCACTATAGCACCCTCTATCTTAACTGCAGAGCTTGGTTATTTTACTTGACCTCGTTATTTATTACCCAGCCTCATAACATTTTAAATTTTAGTGATTCTCATAGTGCTCTCCAGACCTTAGCTAGTGTTTTATCCTTTAGTTATAGATATTTCTGCAGTGGCTGTTTCTCATCATCCAATGTGGGCTGGAAAGTCAGTTTTGCTGGGTTCTGGCCCATATGGGGAGAAGAAGGGGTATAAACGGATGATGCTGTGGCGAAAGCAGCGGCTTCATGCCCTGTGGCACATCTTCCCCTCTACCTGCCTCTGATAAGAAGCCAGTAATAAAAGCTGCCATCTGTTCGAGTTGAAATGCAGGTGGGATGCTGTTGGAGCAATCAAGGTCTGCAACAACCACCCTGCATTGGGTGCCTGGGGATATCAGGGACTCACACAGCAAAGAGACTGCTTTGACCTGCCTCTTAATTGGCCATTGTGATGACTGCCTGGTACCATTGACTGTTAGACACCTGATGTAGCACCTCTGCGATTGCGGGAGGGGTGTCTTACCTTCTTGGAGGAAGCGACCTTCTACCCAAGGTTTGAGTTTTATTTATTAACATTTAAATTATTTTTCTGAAAGTTCAGTGTTATTTATTGTGTTTTTACCTTGCATTATCTTATTTTAGTCTTCTAAGCCTTAATTTCAATTCAGGCCATATAACCTAAGCCTTAATGCTCACCAGGTCTGTAATTACCACAGTCAATCACTCGATTGTCAAGAATTATTTCCAGTTCGAATAATCATAGATACAACTGAAAACATCCAGACCATTCCATGCACTCCTCTAAGTCCCAGACCTCATAAAATACAGTGTAAAGGTGTTAAACAACTAACCCCCACCCATCCGAGCAAAGACTACGCTTCCTTCCTTTAAATCATCTCTTGAAATATATCTATTGTGAGTATTAATATTTTCTGTAATACTTTACAGTCATGTCGGTGTCTTCGTGCATTCAACTTTATGCACTTGGCTTTGGAAAAGAAAGAAAAGGCGTTAATGAGTGTAGGAGCACATGACTGGGGAGAATATACCTGTGCTGTAATGTAATCTTTATTTATATCAGATATTTGTGGGTTTAAAAATAAATGTTGCAGGTATGACATTTTATAGATAATAATGCTTGTAAGAGTTCAGAAATAGCATTTTTACGACAAAAAATTATGAACATTTTCCTGCTGTAGTACAGTTTTCTTAAAATAACATACAGTATACAGTACTGTACCAGTAAATCTGAGGAATAAATAAAAGAACACCAATTAATGTTACTTGACAAACAATACTGTATTGTCAAACCGGTAAATCCAAATGAAAGTTCAACACACATCCATTTGCATATACTCCCAGTTTTGCCATAGCAATGCAGACCAGTAAGGGGAACTGTCTTCTAGCAGCATCGCCATTTACCTGGGGTTAGCAAACAAAAGGTTTCCATGCATGTAGCACTGTTGTAATATTAATCTTAAGCCTTGCCTCAACAGTTCTGTCCAATGCATTTTAATATTATACTTCTTCCCAAATTCACAAACTGATAACACTTCATGGGTTGTGGGGTGGTGAGGTGCTTGAGTTGGTCAACTACCATCTCCTCCTCCTCCTGGTTAGCTGGTGCTGGTAGAGTCCTGGTCATTGTCAGAGTTCTGCCTCAATTTGTTGTAACTCAACTAATGAGTCTGTCTGCTGACAAAAGTCTTTATCGGTGACTGATAGTAGAACAGTTTAACGTGACAGATGAATTATGGCCGAAGTGGCTGCCATGTGGTGTTAGGAGGAAGGAAGATAACTTGTACATTGGGTGGCGTCCATTTAGAAACTTTAAAGTACAGCTACTCCTGGAACACTTCGACATACTGACTCGACCACCGGGACATACACCGCCCCAGTTGTACAAAAAATTCGTATTTTGAGTGCAATGTTAGTGATTGGCTGTGTATTGACAAAATTTTCGTTTGTAATTCCCTTTAAAATGGCTGGCAGTAGAGTGAGAGTTCGAGAGTTCTCGTGGTGCTGAGAAGAAAAAGACGCAGAAATTTATGTAAATCTACAAGATACAGTTGAAATTTTTTTACATTATTAACGCCTGTACAGTCGAGCTCTGGTTAATTTGGACCCCTTAAATCGGTTCGGATAATTGGGACAAAATCTGAACGAACTTTTAGAATATTATCACAGCGGACCTTAAGCTAAAATGATTACCCACTGCTAGGATAAAAACACCAGCATCTTTTGGTTAAATTTAACATCACCACTAGTGTGGATGCAACTTTGCTTCAGACATGAATATTTACCATTTACTGCCAGTAAACAATGGAAACGTAGCTAAAATATGTACCAGTGGTAGTTAGAAAAAGTTGTGCAGTTCTTCAATGAAGCTCACCAACTTCAATAGGCTAAATTACCTTCGCGTGTTTCTATGAGTTCTTATGAGCTAACTTATCATATCATATATCAGTATCACGTACTCATTGATCTACAAAAAATACCGTTGTAAAAACTTTTTCGATATTTCACATGTAATATAATACCGGTATCTATTTTTTACAACAACTGCATCATCACATGCTGTTGAGTATCTTCAGCTAGAACGATTACTACGTCATTTTGAATCTTTTCAGTTTTAAAAACTGTTACATCCTGCGTATATTTTACCTAAACTGCGCCTGAATGAATATATTCTGGAAATAAATAGTTTTGAAGCGTGATGTATTTCAATGTAAAATAGGATAAAATACATGGCGAAGCAAAAGTCTTTACAAGCTTTTGTATGTTCTTGAGATGTTATCTTTACTAGTTTTGGTTAAAAACTGTATATTATAATGATATTCTATTCATACTGTGCTTGATATATTTTATTCACTGAAATGTAATAGCTATTACATATTCAGTGGAAAGTAACGTGCGTCGTGGTAAACAATGGCTTTCGTTTAGTTCAAAAGATATTTACATAATCGCTTTTCGATTGGTTCAGTTAAAAAGCGTTGCAATAATATTCTATCTAAGTGAACTTGAATAAATACTACGATACCATATTTCTGAATATTTTCATTCCAGAATCCAAATCAGTCTTTTTATCCTTATCGTCACTAGGCTTCTCCGTCTCTCCTTGAACAGGGCTGAGGGGGTACATGTTTTTCGAATGGTTTTCGGTTAAAAACTGTAACATCACGTATATTTCAATAGCCTCAATGAATATATTCGATAATTAGTAGTTCTGTGAAGCGTGATGTATTCTTATAAATAGGATAAAATACAGTCAACAGACTTTTAAGCTTTGATGTTCTTGAGATGTTATTGGTTTTTTTAGTTTTAGGTTAAAATACTGTTATATTGCAATGATATTCTATTCCAACTGTGCTTGGTATAATACATTCACGGAATGTAATATTTTTGCTGAAGTAATTCGTATTACAGTGGAAAGTGGGGTAAAATGGTGAAAACAAGGTTTTTGAAATATAATGCGATGTTAGCATAAATGGGTTTGTTGGGACGATTGCTAAAGCGGATGCCTCTTATTGGTCAGTGTGAGGGTGGAAGCTGTATTTACCTATTAGCTTTCTATATTAGTATCTTCTACCAATTACACTTCAGGGCACTGTCATTCTGCCAAATTCTAAAATAGATATGCTGGGCCTGCATTTCTTTATGTCATGGGAGCCACATGTTTTTGGCTGTGGTATGATGTGATCTATATGCAGCTTGTTGTTAACACTTGTGATTGTGAGTGTGGGTTTGTAAACTTGTACCTTTGATGTATGGTGAGGTATCATTGTCTCATGTCACCTTTGATACAGTGGTTGGTTGTTTGTTGAAATAGTCTGCTTGTACTAATTATCTTGGCTTGTAAGTTAAACAAGACACACAGGTACTGTTCTCTTCACTGTTGTTCCTTGGTTTTAATGTAAACTGGTGATTTTCTGTTATTTGGGTAGTCGCGTGTGTACAATTTTTTGGTATTGACAGACTGGCGGCTATGGCTTGTTAGCTGATAATTGGTACAGCTTGGAGGCTGGTCTCGACGACTTTGGGTATCATGTTGGCTGTGTGGGCTGTACTCTGTGGTCTGGAATACCCTTGCAGACATCATCTAAGCAGGCCTACCAACACACTGGGTTTGGTCTGTTTATGGGCTGTGGGCCTGGTGTGACAGAAGAAATGTTTGTGGCTGGGTATGTAGTGCTGGGTGATAGAATGTATATAATGAATATATGTCCTTGTATGTTATTTATATATATTAATGTGACAGAGGCTAGTCTTTCACATCCTAGTGTTGCTAAAGTGCTTCTGAAAGTTGGGTATGTACGGATGGCGTTGCTGCTTCACTTCTGAGCAGTTGCGTCTAACTTGAGTGCTGCTCTCATTGTCAGGGGTTGGCTCTCTTTGTCCAACTGTTGAATGGTGGAATCAAACGCGTTTTAGTGTTTTGGCTCTCCTTTGGTTTATGTCTTTCTTCCCTTTATATTCGGCGCAATGTTGATTCACTCTCTCTGTACTGATTACTTTGCGAGGTATTCGTGGATTTGGCATCCTGTGTACTTGAGCAGGCAGTGGGCTCATGCGTCTTGCCGTGGTGCTACTGTGGTTGTATTTTCAAAATAGCCGTGTACCTCTCTGCTTTCTCTCATTAAACTGTGGAATGCTCTGCCTTCTGTTTCCATACTGTACATCAATGTCTCCTTTGCTGGTTTGCATCTTGGTGGTGTGATTTCAGTATAACCTTTTTTATTTTATATCTTTTATTTTATTTTTGTTGGGACTTTTTGTGGGTGGGTTAGGCCTGTGCGGTGGGCTAATTCCATAAATAATAAAAATAAGCAACAAGACTGTAATCATTGCTCAGATGGAATCTTTGAGGTCGTTTTCTGTTTGGGTGTCATCTTAAGGTTTGATACCTTGCTGGATCATCGGATGCTTCTGCATCCTCTTGTTATTTAGCATTCATTGAGGTTCTTCCGTCTTGGATGTGACGGGGACTGTATTCTTTTAACGGTTAGATCTTCAATAGTTGGCTCTTCTGTGTAGATGCCAGGATGATGTCAATAAAGCTCTGATTCAACTCATCAAAGCCTGCCTGTCCAGCCAGCTGAAGATGTCCTATTGCTGCTGGGACTTAGTCATTAGATCCTGTAAGGCTTTTTGGCGCATCGGCCACAGTTTGCCACCATTCAGGCAACTTTCTGAAACCTCTTCCATGCCTTGCCAATGTTGTTAATTTCATTTAGAATGTTGAAGCCAGTAATATTTCGGATCGTGAGTTTATTATCACCATCTGTAGCCTTGAGCAGCTGGGCCTTGATTCGTCATAAATATCGCCTTTGTTGGCGATGATACTTTGGTCCATAGGCAGCATCGGTGCTGTCGTGTTGGAAGAGGGATACAACACTAGCTTCTGTCATGCAAGTAGTGAGATTGGGAGGTTGTGCTGGGCATTGTCGCGATCAAAGAATTTTGAAGACAAGGTTCTCCTTGGCACGGTATTCCTTTATTGCAAAGATGGCATACCGGTTTAACAACTGGCTAAATATGGCGGTTATCATGCGTGGGTTGGCGTGAAATCAGCAGAGGCTTCGGCTGAAGTCAGGCAGCTTCGCTTTAAAATGTGCTCTTTTCTCCTCCTTGGGCTTGGTTCTCTCAGGCATCTTCTTCCAAAGGGGTGAGTTATCCATTGAAGACTTGCTTTGGTAGTTCCTCCTTCCTGGATAATCGTTTTGAATTCTTGCGGAATGTCTCGTGGCAACGTGTTGGACGTTACTTGAGTCATCTTTATGTTGTGGAAGTATAATGGCGGTCGTGTTTGAAACCATCCTGCGTTTGGCGTTGCGTTCTCTTCCTTATGTCATTTCACCTCTTCTGCCTTTTGGTGATGTCGACAAGGATCTGTGCTTATGCTGGATAACCATAGGGCTCTAGGGGCATTGCATTGATTCTGGTCCTCCATCCACATTGCCAGCATCTTTTCCGCTTTTTGTTCACAGTGCTTCTGGTGGGGTTGTCTTAGTTACTTTCGGAGAAGAACCACTTCAGCACTAACATTAATCTTGTCGGTGTTGGTCGGATGGTATGCGCTGTGGGGGTTAGACTAAGCACAGCAGCTATGTGATATACGTTCCTCTTTTCGAGCGGGCTAATACATCCTTTTGCAGGGTAATGGTCTTACATAGCCTCTTCACTACATTAGCATCAGTAGCACTTGATGGGCGTTTGGGCAATTTTGAATGGTTGGAGTACAGTTTTAAAACAAGGCATAAAACATCACGGTGATGTGGGTGTAACAGAGCTGGCTCAGTCACTTGGGGCTGTGGTGTTCAGCGGTGGGGGCAGCGAGGCGATGAAGTGCTCTTCTGGCCGGACACAAGTGGGTGATGAGCCTTAGTAGTCCTGGCGGCGCCAAAAAATGTGGTTCGATCGCGGGACATTAAACAAATTTTGGTTTCTTAAAAGTTTGCGGGTAGTACCGAAATGTTAAGCGGGATGATGTTAGCGAGGACTTGCTTTAGGAAAACAAGTTTTATAGTGTATTTCACAGTGCTTCATACGGTTTTACCTTCGTTTCTGGTGGAAATGTGATAGTTAGAATATGATTCCCCAACCCCACAATTACCAACAATATTTGGTGCAAAGTAAGGGGTTTGAATTAGAAATCTGAGGTAAATGCACAAAAAACTAATGAAACAAAACCTCCTAACCAGACACGAAGGATGCAGTCTAACCTCCTGCAAAGGTAGTGACCCTGGTGTGTAAAAAAGCTAACGGGCAGTGTCTGTCTTGCACGTACCAAGTATGCCCAATTTTTAGATACTGACAGTCTGATCACAACTGGACACTTGACTGAAGAAGGGGAAAGCACCATGTGAGTTCTTAAAATAAAGCTGTGCATTTAGCTACTCCAAAACTCACTGAATTACATGCCAATCTGTCAAGGCAACCTTCAGACCAGGAATGCCATCTTACACCTGTCTATTTCCAAATTCCAGAACTTGCACATGCTCACAGGTCTTCCAGTGATTGGCTAACAAGTATCATGTAATATCTAAAGTAGCGCTGACTGATTGGGTAATAAGTAAATACGAGTGGTCCTGGGTTACTTGAGCTGAAATCCGTTCAACCGACTGCTCGTTAACAGAAACCATTGTTTCAATGGGTTTTGAGTAATTGGTTCCAGCTGCAGAAAAATTGCCTAAATTCAACAAAAAGGCAGAAATGTACACTTACTTTGAGGTGTGTATGTAGAGGCTCCTGGATGATGATGATGATGATGTGATTTGAAATTGGGAGGTGGAGGAGGAAGAAGAAGGAGTGGAGTGGGAGGGAGGAAGCATTTTGCACTTCCTGGAAGGTAGTCACCTTCCAAAAGAAAGTAATAGGAACACTCTGGAGTGACAGATTCTCACCATGAACATGCGTCTCTCCTCGCTTGAAGTGGAAGGCTAGGGCCTAGCATCTTCTTCCCTCTGCCTTTTACTAAAGTGTCAATTGTGTTCTGTGGGCTCCACCTCATCATTAACTTATGTTCCAAAGGAGAGGAAACCATTGTGTCTCAACATGACACAAAGTTTGAGTTCAGATTTTCCACATCTGGGTGCCTTTGAAGCCAGTTTCCTCGACTATACAGTATTAAATGACATCCTTTCAACTCTTCAATTTTTTTCAATTTCAATTGTTTATTCCTTGATAGAGGAAGAGGGATCTAGTGCTGTCACTAGGTACCCTGTCTACAATGACACCAGAAGCATCTGGCAGGTGTGAAAGTATATGCAGTATAAATATTATAAAGGCACTAAAGCCTAAGGAAGGAAGGATGTTCCTTTAACTTGCGAGTAATATTATTTACAAAATATCTTTGTGGCCAGTATTGGGAGGATCATGGAGTGTGTGCTCCGTCGGGGGGTGGAGTGAGTGTGGTAGTCAGCAGAAGCGTCCGCAGGCGTTGTGTGTGGGGACATCTTGGGAGGTAGTGAATAAGAGGGTAGGCTGTCGGTCTTCTGCATAGCATACAAGGCGTTACTCAGGGGATGTGGGGATACCAATCTCCCAGGCAGGTCGCAATGATGATCACGGGCAGCAATCCGTCCCCTTCATGACCCTTTCCGTAGGCGATGCAGTCAGGAAGTTTCACGAGGAGGACATGTCGTGCCATGTGAAGTCAGGGGATGGCTGCTTCGAGGCGCTACTCTCTGTTTGCGGCGGTTGGGTCCTAATCTGTAGAGTGTTAGAACAGCGTAGTCAGGTGTGGCCTTGTGCAGCCAGTCTTAGCAAGGTCATCTGCTGCCTCATTCCCCAAGATACCGACATGACTAAGGTATCCAAGAGGACGGCCTTCATCCTGAAGTGGATGTTAACCCACTGCGTATTAGGAGGATGAGGTCCTTGACACTTGCAGATCCAAATGCGATCCGTCGAGCAGACTGGGGTCGCAGCAGACAAGCAGGGGGCGAGCAAATGCAGCCTGCTTCCTCCAGCTGAAGAAGGGCAGCAGGGGAGGGCTATTAGTTCCTTACAGGTGGAGGATGCAATCCACTGAAAACTCTGAGAACAGTTTGATAGGCTCAGGGGCATGAGGGGCCGGAGATGTAGACTGGCCCATTTCTGCTGAGGTCAGCAGAGCCATCAGTGTAAGAAGGCGACCCTGCCTGGGGACCAGTGGCGTCCTGGAGAGGTGGTATTTGCAGAGAATAGCAGGGTTACCTGGGATTTCCGAGGGAGGCGGTCCACCGGGCAATCACTTCCCAGGGTTGAAAGGGTCAGCCAGGGAGAAGGAGGCGAACCAACAGCAGGGTGACAACAATATCCAGGCAGGAGGTGTGTTCTGAAGGGCTCCGGGATGAGTGACCTAGCCACTGTCTTCTAGATGGAAGTGGGTCTCCGAACAGCAGTAGTAGTCCGTTGGTTTTGGACATGGTGCCTAGGATCGTAGAATGAGCTTGGCAGTTTTTAGGGTAAAACTCTTACAGACGATCCTGTAGGGGAAAGACCAAGTTCGTTATATATAGAAGTAAGAAGCGTGTCACGAGGAGCCCCAAGGATGATCTGAGCAGCTTTCCTCTCTGGATAACCGAGGCAGGTTGACAGCAGTCGACTAATGTTGGGGCAGGGGGATAGTGCGACACAGGAGCGAACAAAGACTTGTACATGGTGAGAAGTACAGGGATGCTGGCACCAAGGGAACCCCCTGCACATGGTAGAGGGCCGAGGCGCGAAACATATGTCTGAAGATGGCGGACTTCAGGGATCTGACAGCGTGTCGCGAGGAGTTACATACACACCCAGGTATTTTGTCTCATTAGCGGTCAAGGGTGTTCTGTTAAGAAGGGGTTGAGGTACAACGACGATGCCACATGGCTTTTGTTTTGCGAGGTTGAAGGCCGTTGGATCACACTCTTGGGGCAGTCAGGGCTTTGCATGTGGGGTGGTCAGGGTTGAGGAGGACTCGTCGGCATATCCTGGGTGACGCTTCTGTCCTGGGGTGATGCAATGGGTGATGAGTGTTAAACAAGGTGGGACTCAGGACTCCACCTTGAGGGGTGCCGAGTTCATTTCTGCTTGAACAGAGTTATAGAGCCTTCACTTGGACGAGCCGGGCCTGGCGTCCAGTACGGTAGAAGTCAGCAGAAGTCTCCCTTTAACCCTAACGTGCAATTCCTTCAAATGAGGGCAGGCTGAGCATTATCAAAGGCTCATGATATCAAGGAAGAGAAGCTTGAGCGGCGGTGGTCTGAATTACCTGTCAAGCAATGGGTGTTAACATTATGCGATGTTGAATGAAACCATTGAGGGAGTTGTGGAAGCGCCTATGTGGTGTGAAGGCGGCGATAGATGCCCTCACCATGTCGCACAAACACAGGGAGGTAAGACAATGGGTGCGATATTTCCCAGGATCTCCGGCAGGGATGGGGATAATAGTGGCATTTTCCCGTTGACCCCATGTTCGCCAAGACATGAGCGGCAGGCGTTGGGAATATTAGCACGAAGCGTTGAGGCGGAGTAGGTTATCTGATCATCCCCAGGGAGGTGTCTTTTCTAGGCGGCGAGCACTGTCAGCTGAGCACTGTGTGATGGGATGATCAGTGTGGGGGCTGAGGTAAGAGCATACGAACAACAGGCTCCGGCCTCGATGCTGAGGAGCACCACTCTCTGCATTGGATCTGGAAGTGCCTCAGGGGAGGAAGCTGCGTGCCCAGTCCTCCATTGTGGCAGGCAAGGGGAGGCGGGGTCAGGGTGGGAGGAGGCCTCCGCCGAGTACCCGTGCCGGCGTGTCGATTCCGCTACATGAGGGTGGCGAGCTGGAACGATGGTCCGTGAAGGGTAGCCAGTCCCAGCCTCCACGTATCGGCGAGCTCTGAGTTGCAGGCACCCATTTTTGATGCTTCCAGGTCACTCTGGAGGCCGAGACCTCAGAGTATGGCAGAGTGGAGATCACGGGTTACCTGCAGGAGATGTCTCATGGCGGGGATCACGATACCAGTAGTTGGTAGCACTTCTGGGGTGGCCGAGGTGGAGGGAATGTGGCAGAGTCATACGGCATCCCAACAAAATCTGGCTGCTTAAGAGTCAAGGACTGAGGGACAACATAAAGGGTCCTTAGGTAGAAGGTATTGGGTAAAGGGAGGAACAGCATCTTGTGGGGAAGGGGATCGATAAGGAGTTGATGTGGGGCAGAAGGAAGGCCTGAGATGGGTAGTAACGGCAAGATAGTCACTATACAGAGCAGGCCGGTGCAGACGTGGATGAAAGGAAGTATGACGTTCAATATTAGCCATCAAACTATGGTGGGGTTGGGATCGTCAGGACAAAGGCATCTTCATCCATTGAAACTGTGAGATGTGATTCATTAAGGTTTTTGGTTGGATGATCGATTAAGTGGGATGGGGGCATTAGGTAGCCAAGAGCAATAGTGGGGAACTTCCCATCCTTACGGTCGTGAAGAACCTGGGGGTCAGAAATTCACTCTTGAAATGAACGTGACTACCACGAAGGGTCAGGGTCACCAGAGTAAGGGAGACAGAAAGTAAATTCAGTGGTCCATGTGAGTCAGGTGAAGGAGGCGAACAGAATACGGTCGGTATTCGCACAAGGATAAGGAGGGCCTGTGACCTGCCCACGGTGCCGAGGCAGGGTGTAAACAGAACCAGAGGGTGGGTGGGTCTGTGATGGTTTCCTGAAGTAGAGCAACATCTACTTGATGGGAGGCACAAGCTGGGGCTGAGGTCTGTCGGCGAGGTCTAAGTCCTAGATGTTCATTGTAGAAGAGGAGGAAACGGCCTCGATTGTGAGATAGTCGGAGGGGGCTAGACAGGGGCTCAGAGGAGGTACCAAATTCTGTTGGGAGAAATGGAGGAGGTGAGGAGGCAGGGATGGATCCTCCATCTCGGGAAGATGGAAGGAGGGTCATCCAGGGCACCAAATGCCCCTGTTGGGTCAGGGTGTCCAGAATGAGAGTTGTTGTTGGCTATGCAGTATGTAATTGTTTTCACAAACAAATTAGAGTTGGGCTGAGAGAAGGTTCTAATATAATCAATATATTTGTGTTGTTATTTTATTACTCTATTTACTACACATAATTATGTATCTTTATTATAACTGATGGAGGAAATACGTTGGTTATGTGTTTTAGAGTTAGGAGCTGGGTTAAGCGCACACATGAGCTCGTGGCGCTAGACACTCCCCACGCAGTGAATAGTCACTTAACAATAATGTTATTTCAATGTATATTTGGTATATTGACCTTCAGAGGGAGCTTGGTGTACTTGAGTACAGTTGGGAATTGTATAATAAACAATATTTTAGGGGAAAATTGGTGAAAAATCATAGTTGGCAACATATATTTACTTGGCCAGTGGTCAGCTGGCATTAAAACACCTAAGCATTGTTATATATAACCGTTATTATGACATCTCTCAAATATTTAACGGCTTTATATCAACGATGTAACA
>NW_024717898.1:0-11324 GCF_018991925.1 Homarus americanus
GAGGAGAGGAGAGGAGAGGGGAGGCGAGAGGAGGAGAGGGGGGCTTTGGAGGTACTGGGTTAATTTATAGTATGGTAGGATTTCTTAGGAATGATATGATTTGTGTTGCTAATGAATAGTTGTATTGAGTCATATGTTATTTTTTTTTTAGGAGGGTCAAAAAGGCTTGTTAGAAAGGTCGGGTATATTAAGTTTTTGTTTTGGGAGGATTGTAGGTGTTGATTTTTAAGAGGGATTGTGAGTAAGGTTGGGTGGGTTAAGTTTTTCTTTTGGGAGGATTGTGAGTAAGGTTGGGTGGGTTAAGTTTTTCTTTTGGGAGGATTGTAGGTTTTGTTAGTGGTTGGCAGAGTTGGGTTAATTATTGCATTCTTTCTTTCCTTTGGAGGGTTTGTGTACAGGTACAATGCACCCCTCCCCGACCTTATTGGCTAAGGGAGGCGTTCATGTCATCTGTATGTTGGTACCATTCTTTGTTAGGTACACCTCTCCGACCTTATTGGCTAAGGGAGGTGCCCATGTCAACAGTGTTGGTAACTTCCTTGAGGGAGAGGGCTTGTACAGGTACTGTGCACCTCTCCCCGACCTTATTGGCTAAGGGAGGCGTTCATGTCATCTGTATGTTGGTACCATTCTTTGTTAGGTACACCTCTCCGACCTTATTGGCTAAGGGAGGTGCCCATAAAACAGTGTTGGTAACATTCTTGAGGGAAAGGGCTTGCGTGCAGGTACTGTGCACCTCTCCCCGACCTTATTGGCTAAGGGAGACGTACACGTCATCTGAGTTAGTATGGGATGGGTAAGTTAGGTATTTGTTTTGGGAGGAGTGATAGGGTGTGGTTAGTTAATGGTAGAATGGTTATTTCTTATTTTGTGTGGGATTGCTAGTAACGGCTGGGTATGTTAGGTTTTTATTTTTGGGGGGATTGTTAGGGTCTTTTCTTTCTTTTTTAGGGGGGGAAGAGTTAGTGCAGGTTGAGTGGGTTAGATTTTTTTTTTTTGTCGGAGTGGTCTTGAGTTTGAGTTGGGGGCGTGGGGTTTGGAGTGAGGGGGGGGGAGGAGGGAAGTTGGGCAAGTCAGGTAAGGTTAGGTTAGGTTGATTGGGTTAGGTTGGGTGGGAATCATTGGGTGTGGGGTTGAGAAGAGGTTAGGTTAAGATTAAGTTAGGTTAGGTTAGGTTGATTGGGTTAGGTTAGGTGGGAATCGTTGGGTGTGGGCTGAGGAGAGGTTAGGTTATATTAGGTTAGGTTAATTTGGTTAGGTTGGGTGGGAATCGTTGGGTGAGGGTTAAGGAGAGGTTAGGTTTAATTTGGGGGGAAATTGTTGGGTGTGGTTATAGGGAAGTTATTAATATATGGGAGGTGGGAGGGGAGTGTTTGGTCTGTTTAGTATGGAGGGATTTCTTTCTCTGAATCTGCGTGGGAGTATGATGTTGTCGAAATAATCCTGCCATTGAGGGTAAGTAGTGAGGAGTGATTCTATTTGTTTGTCACCTAGTTGTCTCCAGTAGATGTTAAGTGGGGGGAGGGAGCTGAGTTCATGTAGATGACTATTTGGGGTGAAGGATGACCAGTGTGTGTTATGGATGAATCTTAGTGCTTTGTTTTGTATGACTTGAAGTTTCTTGACGTTTGATGGTGGTGCTAGCTGGAGTGTGTTGGGTGCATAAGTCAATAGTGGGCGTATGAGGGCTTTGAATAGGTGTGTTTTGGTTTTGATTGATGCAGTTCTGAATCTGTATATATTCCCGAGTGTTTTGTTTGCGATCAAAGCCTTCATATTGGTGTGTAGTGTCATGGTGAGGGTGTCGTTGAATGTGACTCCTAGGATTGTGTTTGTTCGTTTGACAGTTATAGGTGAAGGGTAGGCAATGTAGGGGTTTAGGTAAATGTGACGTGGTTGACGTCTTTTGGTGCCGAAGTAGGTGATTTGTGCTTTGTTCGGGTTGGTTTGTATTCGCCATCGGACTTCCCATTGTGTAACGTGTTCGAGTTCCCTGTGTGCTTTGTTCGTTAGGTGATCAAGAGTTCTGTGTCTGACTAGTTGGGTTACATCGTCGGCGTACTGTATTGTCAGAGAGTCGATGTGTAAGGGGTCGGGTAAGTCGTTTGTGTAAAGAATGTATAGTGTTGGGGACAGGACTGATCCTTGTGGGACTCCTGCATGCAGTGTGAAGTAGTCAGAGTAGGCAGGTGTGAATTTTATCCTCATTTTTCTGTCTGTTAGGAAGTTACACTTAGTAATTGTTGCTTGATTTTGAGAGGTTAAAATTTCAGGTGCATATCTTACCTTTAATCCCTCGTACTGAAGCTGTGTCAGAAGGCTTTTGTACGTCTTTTGTAATGAGTGCTATCTTGTATGCACCTTTGTTCATGTGGAGGTAGTTTGTCATTATATTGAGTGCGTCTTGAGTTGAGTGGTGTGCTCTGAAGCCGAACTGCTTGTAGGACAGTAGTTGTTCATCTTCAAGGTGGTATCTGAGGCGGGTGTTGTATAGTCTTTCAAAAGTTTTGCCTAAGACTTCTAGTATGCTGATCGGTCTGTAGTTTTGTGGATCTGTTGGGTTTTTGTTTGGTTTAGGTATCATGATGGCTGTGGCTGTCTTAAAGAGTTTTGGGAAGTATCCTGTAGCCAGTTGGGTGTTGTAGAGGTATGTAATGGCTGTGACTGTTTCTGGGGGCAGGTGCTTCAGGATTGCTTGACCAATATTGCTGTAACCTGGTGTTTTCTTTTTGATTTTGTCTACTGCTTGTTTGACTTCTGTTGGGGTGAAAGGAGCAGTGAGGGTGTGGTTCTGTGTGAGTGTGGAGGTATCTATTGTGTTGTCAGGAGTTGTTCTGTCGTGAAGTGTTTGCATGTGTGTGGTGATGTTGTTTATGTGGTTTAAGATGTACCTTTGTTATGTGGGGGGGTGTGGGTGGAAAATGTGTTCCCAGTGTTGTTTTAGTGTTTGTGCTACGTCGGCTGGCTCATTGATTTTCCTACCATTTACTAGCAGGTGATCAAAGGGGGGTTTTGCAGTTCCTTTCAGCTTGGCGATCCTTTGCCAAAATTATCGGGGGTTATGTGTTCTGTGTTCCTGGGCAGCCTCTACGAGTTTTGCCCAGTGGACCTTATGATCTTGACGGAGGCTATGGATGATGTGTGTTCTTAGTGTGGAGATGTCTGTGTAAACTGGTGCTAGGTTAAGTTGGTTTAGTTCGAATCGTGTCCTGTAGCAGTGAAGTAGGCGTTGAGTTCTTATGGAGGGTGTGAAGGAGTATTTTTTCTTGAACCGGTGTTTAGGAATGTGGGTATCTGCTATGGCGGTGATAGTGTTGAAAAGGTGTGTCCAGGTTTCCTCAATCATCCTAGTGGGTTGGTGTTCGAGGTTGAGTGTGTATTGTTGTTCAGAGAGTGTGGTTTTGAAGGCATCCCAATCTGCGTGTTGATACTGGTATTGAGGTGTGGTTGTTGGGAGGAGGATGGGATTGTTGGAGAGGTGAAGAGTGATGGGAATGTGGTCTGAGCCTGATAGGGGGCCGGGAGTGATGTAGTGTTGGAATTGGAGGGCAGGGGTGTTGGTGATGACGATGTCTGGAGTGCCTTTGCCGTGAGCAGCGTAGAATGTGGGGAAGAAAGGGCCAATGTGGTGAAGGTTTTTGTGAGTGACCAAAGCGTGTAGTTGTTGGCCATGGGGGTCGATGCGGTTGTGCTGGAATGCGGTGTGGTGTCTTTTTTTTCTTTTTTAGGGGGGGAGTGTTAGTGCAGGTTGAGTGGGTTGGTTAGTTTTTTTTTTTTTTGTCAGGGTGATGCTGAGTTTGAGTTGGTGGCGTGGGGTTTGGGTAAGGGGAGGAGGGAATTGGGCAGAATCAGGTGGGTTAGGTTAGGTTGGTGGAATCATTGGGTGTGGGGTTGAGAAGAGGTTAGGTTAAGATTAAGGTTAGGTTAAGTTGATTGGGTTAGGTTGGGGGGAATGGTTGGGGGTGGGTTGAGGAGAGGTATTAGGTTTAATTTGGGGGGAGTTGTTGGGTGTGGTTATAGGGAAGTTGGGATTTGATATGGGAGTTATTAATATAAGGGAGGTGGGAGGGGTGTGTTTGGTCTGTTTAGTATGGAGGGATTTCTGTTTCTGAATCTGCGTGGGAGTATGATGTTGTCGAAATAATCCTGCCATTGAGGGTAAGTAGTGAGGAGTGATTCTATTTGTTTGTCACCTAGTTGTCTCCAGTAGATGTTAAGTGGGGGGAGGGAGCTGAGTTCATGTAGATGACTATTTCGGGTGAAGGATGACCAGTGTGTGTTGTGGATGAATCTTAGTGCTTTGTTTTGTATGACGAAGTTTCTTGGCGTATGATGGTGGTGCTAGCTGGAGTGTGTTAGGTGCATAAGTCAATAGTGGGCGTATGAGGGCTTTGAATAGGTGTGTTTTGGTTTTGTTTGATGCGGTTCTGAATCTGTATATATTCCCGAGTGTTTTGTTTGTTCGTTTGACAGTTATAGGTGAAGGGTAGGCGACGTAGGGGTTTAGGTAAATGTGACGTGGTTGTCGTCTTTTGGTGCAGAATTAGGTGATTTGTGCTTTGTTCGGGTTGGTTTGTATTCGCCATCGGAGTTCCCATTGTGTAACTTGTTCGAGTTCCCTGTTAGCTTTGTCTGTTAGGTGATCAAGAGTTCTGTGTCTGACTAGTTGGGTTACATCGTCGGCGTACTGTATTGTCAGAGAGTCGATGTGTAAGGGGTCGGGTAAGTCGTTTGTGTAAAGAATGTATAGTGTTGGGGACAGGACTGATCCTTGTGGGACTCCTGCATGCAGTGTGAAGTGGTCAGAGTCGGCAGGTGTGAATTTTATCCTCATTTTTCTGTCTGTTAGGAAGTTACATAGTAATTGTTGTGATTTTTGAGGGAGGTTAAAATTGGTGCATATCTTATACTTTAATCCATCGTGCCAAACTGTGTCGAAGGCTTTTTGTACGTCTTTTGTAATGAGTGCTATCTTGTATGCACCTTTGTTCATGTGGAGGTAGTTTGTCATTATATTGAGTGCGTCTTGAGTTGAGTGGTGTGCTCTGAAGCCGAACTGCTTGTAGAACAGTAGTTGTTCATCTTCAAGGTGGTATCTGAGGCGGGTGTTGTATAGTCTTTCAAAAGTTTTGCCTAAGACTTCTAGTATGCTGATCGGTCTGTAGTTTTGAGGATCTGTTGGGTTTTTGTTTGGTTTAGGTATCATGACGGCTGTGGCTGTCTTAAAGAGTTTTGGGAAGTATCCTGTAGCCAGTTGGATGTTGTAGAGGTATGTAATGGCTGTGACTGTTTCTGGGGGCAGGTGCTTCAGGATTGCTTGACCAATATTGCTGTCACCTGGTGTTTTCTTTTTGGTTTTGCCTAGTGCTTGTTTGACTTCTGTTGAGGGTGTGGTTCTGTGTGAGAGTGGAGGTATCTATTGTGTTGTCAGGAGTTGTTCTGTCGTGAAGTGTTTGCATGTGTGTGGTGATGTTGTTTATGTGGTTTAAGATGTACCTTTGTTGTGTGGGGGGTGTGGGTGGAAAATGTGTTCCCAGTGTTGTTTTAGTGTTTGTGCTACGTCGGCTGGCTCATTGATTTTCCTACCATTTACTAGCAGGTGATCAAAGGGGGGTCTTGCAGTTCCTTTCAGCTTGGCGATCCTTTGCCAAAATTCTCTGGGGTTATGTGTTCTGTGTTCCTGGGCAGCCTCTACGAGTTTTGCCCAGTGAACCTCATGATCTTGACGGAGGCTATGGATGATGTGTGTTCTTAGTGTGGAGATGTCTGTGTAAACTGGTGCGAGGTTAAGTTTGTTTAGTTCGAATCGTGACCTGTAGCAGTGAAGTAGGCATTGAGTTCTTGTGGAGGGTGTGAAGGAGTATTTTCTCTTGAACTAGTGTTTTGGAATGTGGGTGTCTGCTATGGCGGTGATAGTGTTAAAGAGGTGTGTCCAGGTTTCCTCAATCTTCCTTGTGGGTTGGTGTTTGAGGTTGAGTGCGTATTGATGTTCAGAGAGTGTGGTTTGGAAGGCATTCCAATCTGCGTGTTGAGGTGTGGGTGTTGAGAGGAGGATGGGATTGTTGGAGAGGTGAAGAGCGATGGGTATGTGGCCTGAGCCTGATAGGGGGCCGGGTGTAATGTAGTGTTGGAATTGGAGGGCAGGAGTGTTAGTGATGACGATGTCTGATGTGCCTTTGCCGTGAGCAGAGTAGAATGTGGGGAAGAAAGGTCCAATGTGGTGAAGGTTTTTGTGAGTGACCAGAGTGTGTAGTTGTTGGCCATGGGGGTCGATGCGGTTGTGTTGGAATGCGGTGTGGTGTCTTTTTTTTCTTTTTTAGGGGAGTGTTAGTGCAGGTTGAGTGGGTTGGTTAGTTTTTTTTTTTTTGGTCGGAGGATCTTGAGTTTGGAGTTGGTGGCGGGGCTTGGAGGAGGGGGAGGAGGACCTGGGGCAAGTCAGGTAAGGTTAGGTTAGGGGTTGAGGGGAATCATTGGGTGTGGGTTGAGAAGAGGTTAGGTTAAGATTGCCAGGTTAGGCTTGATTGGGTTAGGTTAGGTGGGAACCGTTGGATGTGGGCTGAGGAGAGGTTAGGTTTAATTTGGGGGGAAATTGTTGGGTGTGGTTATAGGGAAGTTATTAATACAAGGGAGGTGGGAGGGGAGTGTTTGGTCTGTTTAGTGTGGAGGGATTTCTGTCTCTGAATCTGCGTGGGAGTATGATGTTGTCGAAATAATCCTGCCATTGAGGGTAAGTAGTGAGGAGTGATTCTATTTGTTTGTCACCTAGTTGTCTCCAGTAGATGTTAAGTGGGGGGAGGGAGCTGAGTTCATGTAGATGACTATTTCTGGTGAAGGATGACCAGTGTGTGTTATGGATGAATCTTAGTGCTTTGTTTTGTATGACTTGAAGTTTCTTGGCGCTTGATGGTGGTGCTAGCTGGAGTGTGTTAGGTGCATAAGTCAATAGTGGGCGTATGAGGGCTTTGAATAGGTGTGTTTTGGTTTTGATTGATGCGGTTCTGAATCTGTATATATTCCCGAGTGTTTTGTTTGCGATCAAAGCCTTCATATTGGTGTGTAGTGTCGTGGTGAGGGTGTCGTTGAATGTGACACCTAGGATTGTGTTTGTTCGTTTGATAGTTATAGGTGAAGGGTAGGCGATGTAGGGGTTTAGGTAAATGTGACTTGGTTGTCGTCTTTTGGTGCCGAAGTAGGTGATTTGTGCTTTGTTCGGGTTGGTTTGTATTCGCCATCGGAGTTCCCATTGTGTAACTTGTTCGAGTTCCCTGTGTGCTTTGTCTGTTAGGTGATCAAGAGTTCTGTGTCTGATTAGTTGGGTTACATCGTCGGCGTACTGTATTGTCAGAGAGTCGATGTGTAAGGGGTCGGGTAAGTCGTTTGTGTAAAGAATGTATAGTGTTGGGGACAGGACTGATCCTTGTGGGACTCCTGCATGCAGTGTGAAGTGGTCAGAGTAGGCAGGTGTGACTTTTATCCTCATTTTTCTGTCTGTTAGGAAGTTACATAGTAATTGTTGTGATTTTTGAGGGAGGTTAAAATTGGTGCATATCTTGTACTTTAATCCATCGTGCCAAACTGTGTCGAAGGCTTTTTGTACGTCTTTTGTAATGAGTGCTATCTTGTATGCATCTTTTGTTCAAGTGGAGTGTAGTTTGTCATTATATTAGCAATCATGAGTTGAGGTGCTCTGAAGTCGAACTGCTTGTAGAACAGTAGTTGTTCATCTTCGCTGGTGGTATCTGAGGAGTGGTGTTGTATAGTCTTTTCAAAAGTTTTTGCCTAAGACTTCTAGTATGCTGATCGGTCTGTAGTTTTGAGGATCTGTTGGGTTTTTGTTTGGTTTAGGTATCATGACGGCTGTGGCTGTCTTAAAGAGTTTTGGGAAGTATCCTGTATCCAGTTGGGTGTTGTAGAGGTATGTAATGGCTGTGACTGTTTCTGGGGGCAGGTGCTTCAGGATTGCTTGACCAATATTGCTGTCACCTGGTGTTTTCTTTTTGGTTTTGTCTAGTGCTTGTTTGACTTCTGTTGGGGTGAAAGGAGCAGTGAGGGTGTGGTTCTGTGTGAGAGTGGAGGTATCTATTGTGTTGTCAGGAGTTGTTCTGTCGTGAAGTGTTTGCATGTATGTGGTGATGTTGTTTATGTGGTTTAAGATGTACCTTTGTTGTGTGGGGGGGTGTGGGTGGAAAATGTGTTCCCAGTGTTGTTTTAGTGTTTGTGCTACGTCGGCTGGCTCATTGATTTTCCTACCATTTACTAGCAGGTGATCAAAGGGGGGTTTTGCAGTTCCTTTCAGCTTGGCGATCCTTTGCCAAAATTCTCGGGGGTTATGTGTTCTGTGTTCCTGGGCAACCTCTACGAGTTTTGCCCAGTGAACCTCATGGTCTTGGCGGAGGCTGTGGATGATATGTGTTCTTAGTGTGGAGATGTCTGTGTAAACTGGTGCTAGGTTAAGTTTGTTTAGTTCGAATCGTGTCCTGTAGCAGTGAAGTAGGCGTCGAGTTCTTATGGTGGGTGTGAAGGAGTATTTTCTCTTGAACCGGTGTTTAGGAATGTGGGTATCTGCTATGGCGGTGATAGTGTTGAAAAGGTGTGTCCAGGTTTCCTCAATCTTCCTAGTGGGTTGGTGTTCGAGGTTGAGTGTGTATTGTTGTTCAGAGAGTGTGGTTTTGAAGGCATCCCAATCTGTGTGTTGATACTGGTATTGAGGTGTGGTTGTTGGGAGGAGGATGGGATTGTTGGAGAGGTGAAGAGTGATGGGAATGTGGTCTGAGCCTGATAGGGGGCCGGGAGTGATGTAGTGTTGGAATTGGAGGGCAGGGGTGTTGGTGATGACGATGTCTGGAGTGCCTTTGCCGTGAGCAGCGTAGAATGTGGGGAAGAAAGGGCCAATGTGGTGAAGGTTTTTGTGAGTGACCAAAGCGTGTAGTTGTTGGCCATGGGGGTCGATGCGGTTGTGCTGGAATGCGGTGTGGTGTCTTTTTTTTCTTTTTTAGGGGGGGAGTGTTAGTGCAGGTTGAGTGGGTTGGTTAGTTTTTTTTTTTTTTTTTTTTTTTTTTTTTTTTGTCGGAGTGGTCTTGAGTTTGAGTTGGTGGCGTGGGGTTTGGAGTGAGGGGGGGAGGAGGGAATTGGGCAAGTCAGGTAAGGTTAGGTTAGGTTGAGTGGGAATCATTGGGTGTGGGGTTGAGAAGAGGTTAGGTTAAGATTAAGTTAGGTTAGGTTGATTGGGTTAGGTTAGGTGGGAACCGTTGGATGTGGGCTGAGGAGAGGTTAGGTTTAATTTGGGGGGAAATTGTTGGGTGTGGTTATAGGGAAGTTATTAATACAAGGGAGGTGGGAGGGGAGTGTTTGGTCTGTTTAGTATGGAGGGATTTCTGTCTCTGAATCTGCGTGGGAGTATGATGTTGTCGAAATAATCCTGCCATTGAGGGTAAGTAGTGAGGAGTGATTCTATTTGTTTGTCACCTAGTTGTCTCCAGTAGATGTTAAGTGGGGGGAGGGAGCTGAGTTCATGTAGATGACTATTTCGGATGAAGGATGACCAGTGTGTGTTGTGGATGAATCTTAGTGCTTTGTTTTGTATGACGAAGTTTCTTGGCGTATGATGGTGGTGCTAGCTGGAGTGTGTTAGGTGCATAAGTCAATAATGGGCGTATGAGGGCTTTGAATAGGTGTGTTTTGGTTTTGATTGATGCGGTTCTGAATCTGTATATATTCCCGAGTGTTTTGTTTGCGATCAAAGCCTTCATATTGGTGTGTAGTGTCATGGTGAGGGTGTCGTTGAATGTGACTCCTAGGATTGTGTTTGTTCGTTTGACAGTTATAGGTGAAGGGTAGGCGACGTAGGGGTTTAGGTAAATGTGACGTGGTTGTCGTCTTTTGGTGCCGAAGTAGGTGATTTGTGCTTTGTTCGGGTTGGTTTGTATTCGCCATCGGAGTTCCCATTGTGTAATTTGTTCGAGTTCCCTGTGTGCTTTGTCTGTTAGGTGATCAAGAGTTCTGTGTCTGACTAGTTGGGTTACATCGTCGGCGTACTGTATTGTCAGAGAGTCGATGTGTAAGGGGTCGGGTAAGTCGTTTGTGTAAAGAATGTATAGTGTTGGGGACAGGAATGATCCTTGTGGGACTCCTGCATGCGGTGTGAAGTGGTCAGAGTAGGCAGGTGTGACTTTTATCCTCATTTTTTTGTCTTAGGAAGTTACATAGTAATTGTTGTGATTTTTGAGGGAGGTTAAGATTGGTGCATATCTTATACTTTAATCAATCGTGCCAAACTGTGTCGAAGGCTTTTTGTACGTCTTTTGTAATGAGTGCTATCTTGTATGCACCTTTGTTCATGTGGAGGTAGTTTGTCATTATATTGAGTGCGTCTTGAGTTGAGTGGTGTGCTCTGAAGCCGAACTGCTTGTAGGACAGTAGTTGTTCATCTTCAAGGTGGTATCTGAGGCGGGTGTTGTATAGTCTTTCAAAAGGTTTGCCTAAGACTTCTAGTATGCTGATCGGTCTGTAGTTTTGAGGATCTGTTGGGTTTTTGTTTGGTTTAGGTATCATGACGGCTGTGGCTGTCTTAAAGAGTTTTGGGAAGTATCCTGTAGCCAGTTGGGTGTTGTAGAGGTATGTAATGGCTGTGACTGTTTCTGGGGGCAGGTGCTTCAGGATTGCTTGACCAATATTGCTGTCACCTGGTGTTTTCTTTTTGGTTTTGCCTAGTGCTTGTTTGACTTCTGTTGGGGTGAAAGGAGCAGTGAGGGTGTGGTTGTGTGTGAGAGTGGAGGTATCTATTGTGTTGTCAGGAGTTGTTCTGTCGTGAAGTGTTTGCATGTGTGTGGTGATGTTGTTTATGTGGTTTAAGATGTACGTTTGTTGTGTGGGGGGGTGTGGGTGGAAAATGTGTTCCCAGTGTTGTTTTAGTGTTTGTGCTACGTCGGCTGGCTCATTGATTTTCCTACCATTTACTAGCAGGTGATCAAAGGGGGTTTTGCAGTTCCTTTCAGCTTGGCGATCCTTTGCCAAAATTCTCGGGGGGCATGTGTTCTGTGTTCCTGGGCAGCCTCTACGAGTTTTGCCCAGTGAACCTCATGGTCTTGGCGGAGGCTGTGGATGATGTGTGTTCTTAGTGTGGAGATGTCTGTGTAAACTGGTGCTAGGTTAAGTTTGTTTAGTTCGAATCGTGTCCTGTAGCAGTGAAGTAGGCGTCGAGTTCTTATGGTGGGTGTGAAGGAGTATTTTCTCTTGAACCGGTGTTTAGGAATGTGGGTATCTGCTATGGCGGTGATAGTGTTGAAAAGGTGTGTCCAGGTTTCCTCAATCTTCCTAGTGGGTTG
>NW_024717899.1:0-21807 GCF_018991925.1 Homarus americanus
TTGTATTTTTTTAGTACCCATAATATACAAAAAAAATAATTTTGAAAGAATTTAAGTTACTTCCACTTTTCTTTTTTCCCATTGTATGCATTTTCATGCATGTTTATTAAAAAAGATGGATTTGTCCCAACCGTTTATAATAAACATAGAAGGAAACATTGGAAGTGGAAAATCAACTTTGATTTCCTATTTAAAGGAAAAACTTTCTCCTACGTATTTTGAATTTGTTTCTGAACCTCTTGGAGTTTGGGGAAATCTTTGAAATTTAATGTATGAAGATCCTAAAAAGTGGGCTTCCATTTTTCAATTTATAATTTTAATTTCATTTATGCCGACATAATTTAATGTGCATATGAAAAATATGAAACGTATTATTATAATGGAAAGATCAGCACATAGTGGATTGTGTTTTGTCGACTCGTTAAATCGAGAAGAAAAAATATCTGATACAGAAAAGACAGTTTATGAACACGCCTATAAACTCCTAAAACCATATTGCCATTCAAACTTAAATCTTTATTTGAAATGTCAACCCCAAATTTGTTTTCAACGAATAGTGAAAAGACAAAGAAAGGGCGAACAAAATATATCATTATTATATTTAAATAATTTACACGAATGTCATGAAAAATGGTTATCTTCAAATTCTACTACAGTTGAAATACGAAATCATGATAATGTAGATATTGTGGGAATGAAATTGGTTAATATTTAAAAAAACACCAAAAATATCCAAACATAAATAATATTTTAGCAGATACCAGAACAATATTTATTTGAATGTATTTTGAAAATTATTTTCTTAATAATCTTGTTAATTGATTTGTAAAATAAATGTGTATCCTACTATATTTTTTGTTTCCCGATTTTTAATTTGAGATAAATTTTTACGTTATAATTTGTGGGTATTGTCTCTGATGTGCATTGTATCTGATGTGGGCACATATAATCTCTTGAAATGGATATTTACAGGATTTTTTAAAAACCTTAGAGTTTCAAAGTATCTATAATTTTAGAATTCTTATTTAAGAATTCTATAATATTTTCTTGTTTCTGGAGATATTTAAATAGCATTGATAGAGATAAACGTTGTTGTTGATTGTCGTCTATATGGTCTTTATTATAAGCTCTAATTATCTGCAGTAACATATTATACCATTTTCTTCTAGTGGGTATATCGGTGGTTGTTGTATTATTGACAGAGGTTGTATAAATTTCAGAAGATTCATCTTTGAATAATTTTGTATTATTAGAAGTAATATTTTTTCTGGTATTAAATTACTACACATATTTACAACTGTTACTATACCATAAAATGCGGGATAAATAAGCACATTTTCTCTTGACAGCCTTTTACGTTTATTAGTTTGTCTCTTTGTTTTTTTATTAAAAGGTATAACGAAATATTTATTAGAGTAATAAGTCTTTATTGTCTCACTCCCTTTAGTGGCGTAGTTAAATGGGTCAGATAAATTATCCTCTACGTAAGAACTAGTCAGCATTACATTAATAATTTGTGGTAGAGGTTGTGATAACGGTGATGATGGTGTAGGGGTATCGAGATATTAATGTTGTCTAGCACTCAGGATGGAAGGAAACTCTAATGTGGTTTTCTTATATAATATATATATAAGTTATATGATAGACAGTCTGGTGCTGGAGATGCCGTGTGGTGAGGGGCTGCTTGGTAGAGACGTGCGGTGAGTAGCTTGTTGAAGGAGGTAGATGTGGAGGAGCTTCGTTAGAGAAGATGTTGCCTGTTGCTGGCCTCCTGGTTGAATGAAATGTTAACAGCGTGGAGCTTGCTGGAGGAGATGTTGCTTGTTCAGGAAAATGGGCAGAATGAGAGTTGGTTGGTGAGGAAGCTCAGAGAAGGACATGCTCGCTGGCGGGAGCGAGGACCGCCAGGCAGGCGGAGGAGAGGCGAGGGTCGCCAGGCAGCGGCAGAGGAGGAGGTGTTGCTTGTTCAGATAGATTGGTCAGACTGAATCTCAAGGGAGAGAGAGAGCTTATATACCCCGCAGCAGCCGCTATGAGTCATGGTGGGAAAACCCGAGAAGTAGCCGGTGAATAGTTTCGTTGCTAAGATACGGTAACATCTGGTTGGTTGCTAGGGAAGGCGGCACATTGGAATGTGATAGCAGGTGGTGGGCTGCTACGCAGTTAGTTTGTAGGGGAGACGTCCACTACAATACTCCCCCTCCCCTCCAGGCGGTGTAGGAGACTTGTTGTTTGTAGAGTTGCTTAGCACATGTGAGGAAGACCGGGCGGTGCATGCCTCATGTGAGACAACGGCGATGGCGTGATGAGCCGATCGCTGAAATACAACTGTCTAGATACACACTATCTGTGGGAGAAGGGAGAAAAAGGGTGTGTGGAGGCGATGGATGTTGTGCTTCCCTCACGACAGGTACAGGGTCGTCAGATGCGCCTGCTGGGGTGTGTGTGGGCCTGGATCAGGAGCAAGGGCTGGGTCAGCAGAAGCGGGTTAGGGCTCGTGACAGCAGCTGGGTCCACGACAGCAGCAGGGTGCAGGACATTAGCAGGGAGTACCTGAGGGAGAAAAGAGGGGGTGTGGAGGCGATGGATGTTGTGTGCTTCCCTCACGGCAGGTACTGCTGGGCCGGGGTCGGCGTCTGAGGCAGGACGGGTGTGCTGGGGTCGTCAGAATGTGGTGCGTGAGGCAGGAAGAGGAGCCGGTGTCTGCTTGAAGACTGGGAGCGTGATCAGTGTCTCCTCCATCCTGTGTGAGTGCTAATCTCCGGGGGTCACCATTTGTAGGGGTATCGAGATATTAATGTTGTCTAGCACTCAGGATGGAAGGAAACTCTAATGTGGTTTTCTTGTATAATATATATATAAGTTATATGATAGACAGTCTGGTGCTGGAGATGCCGTGTGGTGAGGGGCTGCTTGGTAGAGACGTGAGGTGAGTAGCTTGTTGAAGGAGGTAGATGTGGAGGAGCTTCGTTAGAGAAGATGTTGCCTGTTGCTGGCCTCCTGGTTGAATGAAATGTTAACAGCGTGGAGCTTGCTGGAGGAGATGTTGCTTGTTCAGCAAAATGGGCAGAATGAGAGTTGGTTGGTGAGGAAGCTCAGAGAAGGACATGCTCGCTGGCGGGAGCGAGGACCGCCAGGCAGGCGGAGGAGAGGCGAGGGTCGCCAGGCAGCGGCAGAGGAGGAGGTGTTGCTTGTTCAGATAGATTGGTCAGACTGAATCTCAAGGGAGAGACAGAGCTTATATACCCCGCAGCAGCCGCTATGAGTCATGGTGGGAAAACCCGAGAAGTAGCCGGTGAATAGTTTCGTTGCTAAGATACGGTAACATCTGGTTGGTTGCTAGGGAAGGCGGCACATTGGAATGTGATAGCAGGTGGTGGGCTGCTACGCAGTTAGTTTGTAGGGGAGACGTCCACTACAATGGTGATGGTGGTGGTGGTAGTGATGATGATAGTATAGTGCTCCTTGTTTTCATTATTTTATTGGGTATAGTTAAGGTCGGTGGAAATTGTGAAGAGTCGTCTCTTTTTTGTTTTTTTTTGTCTCCCTAAAGGAGTGTTAGGAGGAAGAATAAATGCTTTTTCTGAAGGAATATACAATCCCCCAAAATCAATGAACTTCACCTTCAATGGCGTTGAAGATAAGTTGATGAACACATTATAAGGATGTATATCGTAATATGTACCACCCAAACAATCTTGAGCAATTTGTAATTGAATACGAATTAATTCTCTAGCGACTTGATTTAAAAAACGCTTTCGTTTATACATAAGAGAATAGGTTTTCACTGCCTTTTTTAAAATGACCCAATCAGGAGGGTGTAAATACTCCATGTCTATAAAACTTAAGTGTGTGTCATTAGTAAATCTTGTTTTATACTTTATCTCATTAACACTCAAAGGAACACATGGAGAACTTTTTTCGGTTATTATTTCACCGCTGGGATTATGTAATACTTTGGATATGCTATGATTTTTAAATGCACGATACATTTGAACGAATGTTTCTTTACGTAAAACCGATGATAGTCGACTAACATTATATAATTCACGTAACTGATCTTTGTCATCGTAGAAATATTTTCTTGCAATTAAATGAGTTCCCCGAAATTGTTTAGTTAATTCAGGTTTTTTCTTTAAAAATACAGTTGTCCAGGGATAATAGCGCCGAAATTTTTTCCATTTTCTTGGAAGATGCGGATCTAAAATTTCTTTCATGGGAACTGCTACAATCTTTACTTTACCATAGGCACCGGATCCTAAATGTTTAATTTCATTTCCTAACGAAAAAGAAAATTTTTTTCCTTTCTGTTTTTTTAATCGTTCACGAATTAGAGTAGAGTCCGAGGAGTCCTTTCTTGCATCAAAACTTATTTCTGGAAGGGAAAATGGTAATGTGTTATTCAGCATAGTTGTGGTGGTAGTATTGATATTTTTATTGCTTATGAGGGTAGTATTCTTAACCATTATATAGTTATTTTTAAATATTTTTTATAAATTAAAAGTAATGAAAATTGTTCGTTCGTGGTATTATAATTAACCAACCAACCCAGTTCCGGTGTAATGACATTGTGGTGGTGATAGTGGCTTTAGTATAAATAAAGGTCCATCCCACCACTTTACACATAAAAGCCCTGCTCCAGTGGTAGTGTGTGGTGTAATATTGCAGTGGTTAGTGTATAATATAAGTTTATTTGTAAATTAAGCTCGCTCAAATGTATTATTAAAGTTACAGTATAATAAATGAATACTTAATTTTCAGGTAACATGGAGGAGAATCAATTTAAGAAAAAGGATGCCATTCCTCTTCAACTGCCCCCTACAGAAATAGCTGCTGACATTACTACTTCTGTTACTACTGTTGAACAGAGCTCTGACACTGGTGGTGCTGTTGCTTACTCAGACACTGGTGATGATGTTACTGCTGCTGAACAGAGCTCTGACACTGGTGGTGCTGTTGCTGACTCAGACACTGGTGATGATGATACTGCTGCTGAACAGAGCTCTGACACTGGTGGTGCTGTTGCTGACTCAGGCACTGGTGATGATGATACTGCTGCTGAACAGAGCTCTGACACTAGTGGTGCTGTTGCTGACTCAGGCACTGGTGATGATGATACTGCTGCTGAACAGAGCTCTGACACTGGTGGTGCTGTTGCTGACTCAGGCACTGGTGATGATGATACTGCTGCTGAACAGAGCTCTGACACTGGTGGTGCTGTTGCTGACTCAGGCACTGGTGATGATGATACTGCTGCTGAACAGAGCTCTGACACTAGTGGTGCTGTTGCTGACTCAGGCACTGGTGATGATGATACTGCTGCTGAACAGAGCTCTGACACTGGTGGTGCTGTTGCTGACTCAGGCACTGGTGATGATGATACTGCTGCTGAACAGAGCTCTGACACTGGTGGTGCTGTTGCTGACTCAGGCACTGGTGGTACTGCTGCTGATGACACTGGTGGTGCTGTTGCTGACTCAGGCACTGGTGATGATGATACTGCTGCTGAACAGAGCTCTGACACTGGTGGTGCTGTTGCTGACTCAGGCACTGGTGATGATGATACTGCTGCTGAACAGAGCTCTGACACTGGTGGTGCTGTTGCTGACTCAGGCACTGGTGATGATGATACTGCTGCTGAACAGAGCTCTGACACTGGTGGTGCTGTTGCTGACTCAGGCACTGGTGATGATGATACTGCTGCTGAACAGAGCTCTGACACTAGTGGTGCTGTTGCTGAGGCACTCTGCTGAACAGAGCTCTGACACTGGTGGTGCTGTGCTGACTCAGGCACTGGTGATGATGATACTGCTGCTGAACAGAGCTCTGACACTGGTGGTGCTGTTGCTGACTCAGGCACTGGTGATGATGATACTGCTGCTGAACAGAGCTCTGACACTGGTGGTGCTGTTGCTGACTCAGGCACTGGTGATGATGATACTGCTGCTGAACAGAGCTCTGACACTGTTGCTGACTCACACTGGTGATGATGATACTGCTGTTGAACAGAGCTCTGACACTGGTGGTGCTGTTGCTGACTCAGGCACTGGTGATGATGATACTGCTGCTGAACAGAGCTCTGACACTGGTGGTGCTGTTGCTGACTCAGGCACTGGTGATGATGATACTGCTGCTGAACAGAGCTCTGACACTAGTGGTGCTGTTGCTGACTCGGACATTGGTGATGCAGCTGATACTGCTGTTGATCATTCACCCAACTTTAAATTTTATGAACAATTAAGAGAAAAGAGGAAGAAAAAAAAAGGTTCTTGCCGAAAATAACTCAAATTATCTACCCCTTACACAGATAGGTACCGATTCTGTTTTTGAACAAATTAATGCTGCTACTGGTGTATCTGTACCTGTACCTGTCGATGCTACAGATGGCTACATCACTGGTACAATTTGGCCCAATACACCAGGTCCAGATAAGCCAAATTCTCTCTTACTTGATAAATTGTACTAACCCCAAGACCAAATTTTAAAGGTAGTATGAGAAAAACTTATTTTTTCTATAATTTTATTAATAACAACTGTAATAATAATAAAAAAATTGGAAGAAAAAGCCTTTGTTACATTTTACCATATAAAAATTATTTACTCACTGCAGTTTACACTTTTGATGAATTGTAAATGATTTGAGAAGCAATTACATACTCCTGAAGTATACATTCACAACATCTCACACGAAGTATTCTTTTGTTTTTAGTCATAGATGCAACAATACTAGCCATACCAGGCTGTTTATTCATTTTCACAACAGAACCAACTTTATAAATCTTATTACCCATGCTATCAAATTTCTCAGTTGGATGTCCATAAATATATTCACCAAAACTGTTGTAAGACAAAATGTTAAATTCTATAAGTCTTTGATAATTTAATCCTGGATAACTCAGATAGGTTAAACATAAATTTAAATATGTATCTTGTAGTAATGGCGCATTAAATACCTCTTCCTGTTCATCAGCAGTATGTTGCTTCTCCATTGCTTATGGGGTTATTACAAGTCAACGTACACACAAAATATACTCCGGATATTATAAAAAGGGTCAGTACACTACCAAATATACACTTAGGGCTTCTTAGCTCGCTTTCTGTGTGTTGCTTAGTGAAGAATGTCAACGAGACGCACATCAAATATACTCAAAGGAGGTGACAAAACTGATTTTTTCTCTAACATAGGTAAATTTAATTGTTCGCAAATTTTTTTATCGTCTATAACACAACAAGTATTATTTCTACAAAAAATAATAAATTGAGGAATTAGTTGTTGTAAGAGAACTGATTGACGGAAAACATTTTTTAACATGAACAATACACATTTTTCTTTACTGGGAAATGGGAGAGCTTTAGGATTTGTACTGAACCGGAAAAAAAAAATTGCTACTAATAGACAAAAGTGATTGAAATTTTATGGGACATAGTAATGTCTGAATATCTATATACCATATAATATGATATTGAAAAAGGGAATATATTCGTCTTTCAATATCTTCTAAACATAGGGTATCAAAGTAATCTTTCTGTTTAAAATCATTTATAGGGTAAACAAATGATGTATATGTAATTAGAGGATATTTCTGTTCGACAATAATAGAAAAAGTTTCAGGATAATTACTATAAAATATCTTGCTACTCATTTTTTTAATTTTATACATTCGTCACAATAATGATGGGTTTCTATTAATTCATCAGCAAGTCTACAATAGGTTGAAGCTTGTAATAGCCGCAAGTTTTCGCATTTTTTTCCACATTTGTAACAACTGTTATGTTTTTTAGTAATTATAACATCGATAATCGATTCATCAATATCTGAATTAATAGATAAATTGTCATTCAAGAGTGAATACCTCCAAAGCTTTACCTGTGTTTGAATATTTGGCTGTTTCGGATTTTCAAAATATTTACCAAAATAATCAGATACATACCCCATTAGTGGTTTAATATACGAATCTGCTAAATCTAATATTCCATTGCCACAATAAAAATTCTCATAATATATTAAATTATGTTTTGTGGATTGCTGCAATTTGTTGTCTGCTGTCATTATTTTTATCAAATAATTTATAAAACTTTCTTTATAAAACTTAACTTTCTTTTTTTTATTCCATTTTGTTAAAATATATTTAATACAATTCCGTATATCATTCCCCTTTTGTTTATTTAAACGTATGTAAAGAATTTTAAGATTAAATTGTTCTGCGAACTCCTTTTTTTTTAAATCGCGATTAATTTGTGTAATATCAGTAAAATGTGTTGGTCCTTGAATTTCTATACCTAAAAATATTTCAGGAAAATATAAATCAATTTCGAAACGCTTATTAAAATTAAATAAACCGCACCTATTAACCTCTATGATTGGTAGTTTGTTGGTTTGTTTATTCAATTCTTTAATAATTCGTTTATACACTTCAATCTCGCTTTTACTTTTAAAATGCATATTTTTTTTAAGTGTAAAGGGTAAAACAATGCAACTATTACTAATATTAACATAATATAATGGAATTAACAATTGACAATTTTCTCGAACAATAAAAACGAATTAGTTGGAATGAGAATTTTGACGACGACAAAAGTGATGAACTTTTCAACCTTGATGTAATATGTCATCTAATTAATAATATTGAAACTAGACAAAAAAAAGTCCCCTCAGACGAAGAGGTACTTCATAAGATGCATGCTCCCATAAGCCAGAGTCAATCGACAATGGAATTTAGTAAACCCTCAAACTCTAATATTACTCTAATGGATCCTAGTGGTGACAGAGATAACGGTGGAGAAATCAATCTGAAGAGATTTGATTTTTAACGCATCGATAATATTTTAGGATCTTTTAATATTATTACACGGCCACAGAATAGAGGTACTATAAGAAAAGGAAAAGAGGTTGAACCAACAGAAACTGAGGAGGAGAATCCGCAAAAACTCAAAGAATGTGTTCTTGTAACATTTATTAATCCTGAAGAAAGACTCAAGCTAAAATCTCGTCTGTATGCCTCTGTAAAAGCATTAACCTCCTTAACCACACCAACTATAGCCGTATCATCAATAATAGTACCCTATTCCAATAATGAGACGCCTTTTACTACAGAAAATACGGCAATATATATTGATTATGCACATGATGATGATTCAATAACTCACACTCCCAATAGATTTCTATTTGTTCCCTTTACAGAAAATGATCAAGTATTTGTTCCTTTTTGTGAGTGGAAACAAAAGGGCGATGATACACCAGTATCTTCCCATACATTGGAGTTGATGCATAATATTATAAGGAACTCTAAATTAATAATGGTGGATTGTGGTTCATACTTCAGAGAAGTTGATATTATGTCGATTATGCAATTTTTTATATCTGCCACAAACTCCATTTGACAACGATGACACTAGCAAAGCGAAATATTTAATATGGAGTAAAAAATTTGCCCATAGCAAAATGGCATTGAACAACATTAAACTTTTTTACCAAAGGTTATTTTCAAAATCCACCACCGATACCCAATTTTTTTATTGTTCATGGAAACAATTTCAAGAAAAATGTCAATTGGAAAACAAAGTGACGTCAATTAGGAAAATGTTGAAGACCAATTTCCCATTAAAGCAATATCCTCATATCAATAGTTTTATTGAAAATAAAATCGGGAAATTGTCATTAGGACATGACCTGGTGGTTCAGCAATCTCATTAGTATCGTTTCTACTATAGAGCAATCTTTAAATATATCAAAAAATCCTATTTATCTTGACACTGATACTACATATAATATTAAAATAACTACATCTTCATGGACCCATGAAAATGGGATACATTTTGTTCGTTTTACACTATCTACCAATACCATTGGCATCAACAACAACAAAATCACAGTTACATTCCCAGAGGATGTTGAGTCTTCTCTTATTGAGGCGGTATTCGCCGACACATTTCAATTTGAAAGAAAAACTTGTTCTTCTAAAGTTAGGTTTGTATTAAAAAAATATTCTGATATTAATAGGCAATATTTTAAATTTTTTACTCGTTCTTTTATTATGAAAAATGTAACAAATATAAAATTTTCTGATGATGGACTGAGTTGTGATTTTATTATGTAAATTGTATTATTTTTATTAAAATTCTGTATTATATTTTGTATCTCATTTTCCAAGTTTATTAAGTTTCTTTTATTTTATGGGTAACAGGTTTAATGATACCAATAAAATTTGCAATTATTATTTATTGGATTATAAGATTTGGATATTACATTAGAGCATAAGGCATAGTATTGAATAGAGCATTTGTAGTAGTTTTAAGCTAACTAACTCTTGTATTTGTTTTAGAGGGGAGATACCCCTATCAGAAATTTTTTTGTGCACTTAATCCCTAATCGCTTGACAACATCGATCAAGCGATCCTTGTTCTTGAATAGCATTTGAAACAGATGCACTTGCTTCCTCAGGGTGTTTACCTCCTCCATAAGTACTTTTATAGTAGTGTTGGCATAGTCAATATATTGAGGAATTGTAAGTCTAATTAGGTACCCGGATGGGCTAGACGACACAATGTCAGCCACCTGTTGAGTTATGCAAATTTTCTTTTTCACCGGCTCTAAGCCAGCACTTTCCTCGGAGTCCGGTATTGATAGCTTATGGGAGGCTGTGGTAGACGACGCAGTAGCACTACCTATATTCTGGCAGAATTTGAGGACCTCGTTCTGTATTTCCGTAGCATCTCCTCCCAGCTTATTTTGGACACTATTCTGGTTTACCTTAGAGGTCTTGGATTTAGTGAGATAGGGTGGTATAGTCGTTGTTATCACGGGCCTAGAGGCGACCAGAGTAGATACCCTGCCCAGGTTGAGAGCGATTGTGTCGATCGATGAGTTTGTAGTGGACGTCTCCCCTACAACTTCGTAGCTGCAGGCCACCTGCGACGTCTTCCCTAGCAACCAAACTAGCGGCCCAGGCGGGGGCGTCACCAGATGCCGCAGTATCCTAGCAACGGAGCCAAAGACCGGTTACTTCTTGGGTTTTCCCAACGTGACTCACGCTTGACTCACGGCTGCTGGGTATATAAGCTCTGTCTCTCCATTGAGATTCATTCTGGCCTCTCTACTTGAACACGCAACACCTCCTCCTCCGCCTGCCTGGCGCTCCTCGCTCCCGCCGGCCTAGCATGGCGACCCACCAGCTGTCCTTCCCTGAGCGTCCTCACCAACCAGCTCTCTTATTCTGCTCTCGGTTCCTGAACACACAACACCTCCTCCAGCAAGCTCCTCGCTGTCCAGCTTTCATTCAACCAGGAGGCCAGCAACAGGCAACATCTTCTCTAACGAAGCTCCTGCACATCTACCTCCTTCAACACGCTACTCACCGAACGTGTCTACTGAGCAGCTCCTCACCACACGGCACCTCCAGCACCAGACTGTCTACCATATAACTTATATTATATAAAAAAACCACCTTAGAGTTTCCATCCATCCTGAGTGCTAGACAACATTATATCACGAAACCCTATAAGTTGTTGAGGCCGCCACTATCCGGAATACGCACAAGAGATCTGACTAGATCACCCGTATCATGTGGGGCAACCATAATTGTTCTGATTGATTGTTTTGGGTTGTTCAATCTGAAATATAAAATATTAATTTATTATTATATGCACGCACTGCATTATAATTTATCACCAATACACACTTTTAAAAATGTTACAGGAATGGATAAAGTCAGTGGTAATCTAGAACACTGTGAGTGCGCAGATTGTTAAAGTAGGAGGGAGAGTTTATACAAATATTACACTTAGTCTAAAAATATATAAACCAACCGGCTTAGTTTATACCTTTTTTGTGTATGTGTCTAGTCCACTGTAATCCATTCTTTATACTGTACACCGTTGCACCAACACACTTTAAGAACGTAACCGTAACGTTCGTTATAGCCCAGCCCAGCCTAGCCCCACCCCTCCCCCTCATCCTCCCTCCCTCCCTCAATTGTAAATATCATACCCACGCGACTTTACGTAAGTAAACAGGCAGAAATAATAAGTTGAATGGATGGATTATAAATTTATTTAGAGTTATAATTTGGATGGAGAGGAATACAAAAATGAAATACAATTAACGAACTTGTGATGATGGTATTAATGGGATACACTAATAATTCTTGCGGGCATTCCATTTCTATCTCCTTCCACACCATCGTATTGTAATAACGATGCAAGATCATAGTGTCATATGTTAATTGATTTAAAAATCCATAAGATTGAAGAGTGCCGTCGTCATCTCCCAAAATATAATTGAACAATTCATCATCCCAGTCCTCAATATAATCTTCAATATTTCCGTCAACTAATTGATAATTTAACCAATCTCGTATTTTTTCTTTATTACGGACTGAGAGAAGTCCCCCTTTTATAAGTTTCTCCACATCATTTATGAAATCAGATTCACATAGGTTTTTCACAAGAATGTATATTTCAAACTCATTAGATGATTTCATTGCATTAGATGACTTCATTGTAACACTGTTTTAAAAGGTATAAATTTCTTTCTACGCACGTACTTTTATATTAATAAAAATAATAAAAATTAATATTGGACTCTCACAAACAAACAAGGAAGATTAAATTGTATATTTTTAAATAAATTTCCCATAAAGCATTTATGGCCATTTAATATCCACTAGGGGTTACTCCTTGTGGATAAACACTTCGCCTTCCAATACGAAGTATTGTAATAACGATGCAAGACCAATTTGTCATGGTAGTGTTGCCATAAAAATGCCAGACATTTATGTGCGCCGTCGTCTTCTCCTAAAATATAATCGAACAATTTATCATCCCATTCTTCAATATATTCTTCAATCTTACTGTCGTCGTCAACTTCTTGATATTTTAACCACTCGTATTATTTCTTTATTACCGTCGGAGAGAGGTACCATTTTTAGGAAAATATGTTTATCTACATAATTTTTGAAATCAGATTTACGCATGTTATAAACCGTGTAGAAGTATTGTAAATCCTCTGACAACTTCTCTGATGTAGCATTGTTTCTGATGAGGGAATTGTAACACTGTTAAAGTATAAATTCATTTCTATGCACGATATTCCTTTTATATAAACCTCAATAATAAAAATAATAAGTTTTGTTAGTCATTATCAAATGAATGGATCTGAAACAGACTGAAACAAATAATCTCTTGAAACAATATCTTGATAATCCACTACAAAATAATAAATTGTTAGAATATTATAGAAAAAGAAAAAAAGAGTAAAAACTATGCGATGCAGCTAAATGGAATACTAATTTATTTTCAGCACTTCCCTTTAAACCTTTTTTTTGTAAAACATGTTATGATCTTTATGAAAATATCACAAACAATGCTAATAAAAACAACAATAATAATTATATAAATTTTATAAAAAATTATTTGTATAATGTAACAAATAATGGTATATTTCTTAATAAAGCTTCTCATGAAGCTTTTATGGGGACATTATGTCTAAAATGTGATAATACTCCTCCAGTATCCTCTGTCTTAATTTATATTTATAAACCTTACAAACATATAATATATTCCAATGAAGAACGTGAAGATTGTTATCTCCATGAATTGAAAACGGGGGAAACAATCGCTGTATATTCCAAACATATTATATTTGATTGTCCCATTTGTTTAGAAGAAAAACAAGGAAACCCCGTTATTTTTTCTTGCGGTCATTGTCCCTGTAAGAATTGTTACAGTACATTCTTACAAAACCGCGAAATTTCAGAAAACCAACTTAAATGTATGCTGTGTAGAGTATGTGTTATAGTTCGTGCTCCATCTGGTGTAATTTATTAAAAGGTATAATAAATGTAATAATAAATACTCTGACAACTTTTCTGATTTAGTGGTGGCATTATCTTTTTAAAGTATAGAAAATTCCTTTCTATGTGTATGATATGATAATTTTAATAAAGCATTTTATATTAACGGAACCCTATGAGAATTGTTAATACATTCCCACAAAACATGTAAAATTTCAGAACCAACTTTAATGATATAATTCGTGCTCCATCCGGTTTCAATTTATTAAGGATCTTAAAACTTCTTTATGACATTTAACACTTTCAGTTAGAAATATATAACTTCGTCGATGATCAACCATGTTACGATTTATCTTCAATAGTTTTTGTACTGAAATTTGGTTTTCACATAAAATAATTAATGGTGAAAATATGCGTGGCTGTTGTTGTTTAACTCTCATATCTAAAATTAATTTAAAAAAAAGAACACCATCGTTTTTAGATATGTCTATTGCCAAAGAAATAGAATTGAAATTTAGATAAGGGTTTAAAAATGTATTATTAGCATAGTCAATAATATTATTAATTCCATTATAAATATAAAGAAAAGAAATATTGCTTTCTTGATTATTTTGGGTAATTTTAAGATGTTCCATTTTCGAAAGAACTTGTGAGGATTCTTGTTCTATACATGGTAGTTTCTCTTGCATGTGGTTCAGTGTAAATATCACAGAGTCCTCTAGAAGAGAAATGGGTGTTTTGTGAATTGAAAGCAGCCTTAATAAAGTCAGAGATTTGTTGATTGTTAACTTGGTGGTCAATACCGTAGAATTTTCCATTAATAATATATAAATTTACAGCTAAGGTAGAAAAACATTTGGGACACGTTGTCACCGTTTCTTTGTCGTCGTCGTCGTCGTGTTTAGTTTCTAACCAAGAATAAAAACCCATACAGTGTAAGCAATAAAATAAAGATAGTGTATTTGTTAACATATCCATTCTTTTTTTTTTTATATGGTTTTTACTGTAAATACAATGATGAGGTACTTTAATTATTATTAATAAACTACACACAGACAGATTACGATATCATTATGTTGAACAGACAAATTAAGACGACTAAACAAATACCGGAACAATCAATTAATAACTCAGTCGGTGGTGAAGAGGCTCACTATCATTCTCCTTCTCCTCAACACAAACAGCATACACGTTTTCTGGATAAAAAGTCATCTCCAATTCCAATTTCTAAGAGACAACAATCATCTTTTTCCCAACAACAACTTTTATATCGCCGCCCACCATCATCAGCATCTACAGCAGCAATTAATCTTACATCTCAAACGAGAAATACGTCAGTGTATTATAATGAAGAAGTGATTACAAAACCCTCAATTTATTTTAGTACAGTGGAAATAAATAATAAAGAAGAAGTAATTAGTATAATAGAGGCTGTCCTAGCTGATGTTACCTCCGACAACGACGACGACAATAATTTGTATAGTGTTTTACCCGATGAACCACAACACCTAGATTCTATGATGACAGTTCGAGAAAATCAATTGAAAAATAAAATATATATGGATTCTATATTATCTCAATTTACTAAAAAATGTAGAGAACAAAAGAATTATCAACCTTCTTTGAAATTAAAGATTCCACAAATGGGAGCTGTAAATAAAATGAAAAGGTGCGGGGTTTCTTAGCTGATTCTTTATGTATTTTGCGTGCTGATTCCAAAAATGCCATTCATTTTGCCCAATCAGGTCAGATTTTTATGCTATGGGAATTAGGAAAAAATCGAAATTCTTAAATATGATGTCAAAATTTTTATGCAAAATATATCATAAGAAATGTAACCACAACACATAGGACCAAAATATGTCAACTACATAGATGCCTTTACAGTTAGACATGCATAAATGGCTGTCGCAGAGAATTTCTTTGGTGGTTGGTGTCTGGGGCGTCCCATTTCAGACACCAACAGTAGTCGGCGAGCATGTTGATATCCCAGCGACCCTGGTACCGCTCCTCCATTACACGGATATCTTGATGGAAGCGTTCTCCTTGTTCCTCACTCACATCACCACAGTTCTCTGGAAAGTAGTCCAAGTGGGAGCTGAGGAAGTGCATCTTGATGGACATGAGTGCACCAAGAACTTTGTAGCTCAGAAGTAGGTCCTCAACAACTCGTTCATACTCTGGACTTCTGTAGTTGCCAAGAAAATTGGAGACAATAGACTTAAAGGCATGCCAGGCTTTCTTCTCATTTACATCCATGCTGCAGTCAAACTTGGGATCTTTGAAAAGCTCTATGATCTGAGGGCCATCAAAAATTCCTGCATTCAGCTTTGCCTCACTGACTTTTGGAAATTTTTCTTTCAGAAAATTGAAAGCCTGGCTTTTTTTGTCCAGTGCCTTTACAAAGTTTTTGAACAGACCGAGCTTGATGTGCAGTGGCGGAAGCAGAATGTTCTGCGGATTCACCAGAGCATGGGCAACAACATTGTGAGGACCTGGAGTAAGTCCACTTCTTGCAGGCCAGTCACATTGCATGTAGTGCTGCTTGTCTGCTCGACTATCCCACAAACAGAGGAAACATGCCATGTACCACCAGATGAAAAAGAAATTTAATTGTGAAAAAATATATGTAAAAAAACACGGGCATATACTCTTTTCCTTTGCGTCACGGCGGACATTTAAATGGCCGGCGAGCACGTGGGTGTATTTAAATGCATCGTAAGGGCATTAAAACTGACCGAAATCTTTTCTGTGAGGCTTGCCAATGTCTCGGATGATTTTTTTAATGAACGAATATGAGGACCCCATTTTGAGCGAAAAATACCAATATTTTACCTGAATCTCCGCTTAAAATGCTATAGCACAAAATTCTGACCTGATTGAGCAAAATGGATAAAATTTTTGAGATCAGCATGCAAAATACACCCAGAAAAGCTTAATAATACACAAACCTCAAAAACTATGCAGGGCAGTGTTATTGTCGATAGTTCTCTTAGAGAATTAAACGTTCATCTATTGGAAGTAAAGTGTCGTCTTTTTTCGGGAGGCGGACATTATAAAGTGGTGAATAAAATTTCTAATATAGAATTCGACGATGATATTAATAAAATTATACAACTAAAGTTAATTGATCCGTTAATTAAAGAATTAACTGACATCCACGGTGAAAATTTAATACAACCCACCAAATGGAGCGTTTCAATGTACGCAGATCCCCATAGAAAAAAGAAATGTCCTCTCCCATGAAAGGATATCCTATCTAACAAAGACCCACAATATCAAGACGAATGTCTAATGAGCTGCATTAATTTGGGAGTACATTATTTTCCTTTTATAAAGACTACTACTACCACCACTACCGCCTCAGCCGCTGCTGATGTAGAAAAAGAACTGAAAATTATCAATAATACTCCATTGGGTGGTTTAGTACTTAAACCCAATGGAAAATCCATATATGGTATAGGATCCAATTTAGTAAATATCGAATCAGAAACATTTGTAGATACTCAAAAACAAAATACTTTTCCTGTGAATGCTTTAATTTCATTTGGTTTAAATTGTATTGGAGTTCATGAGGGTAATTTAATATTATATTTGTCCTATTTAAATAGCGTATATTATTCAGATGTATCTATGGATAATATTTCAACAGCACCACAGCAAATAAGACAAATACTTAAAACATCCAAAGATATCAGGAGAGCTATAAGTAAAAAGTATGCTGTTGTAGATTTCGTGGATGTAATGTTGTCTAGCACTCAGGATGGATGGAAACTCTAAGGTGGTTTTCTTATATAATATAAGTTATATGGTAGACAGTCTGGTGCTGGAGGTGCCGTGTGGTGAGGAGCTGCTCAGTAGGCACGTTCGGTGAGTAGCGTCTTGAAGGAGGTAGATGTGCAGGAGCTTCGTTAGAGAAGATGTTGCCTGTTGCTGGCCTCCTGGTTGAATGAATGCTGACAGCGTGGAGCTTGCTGGAGGAGGTGTTGCTTGTTCAAGAAGAGAGACCAGAATGAATCTCAATGGAGAGACAGAGCTTATATACCCAGCAGCCGCGAGTCCTCTATGAGTCATGTTGGGAAAACCCGAGAAAGTCGCCGGTCTCTAGTTCCGTTGCTAGGTTATGGTAACATCTGCTGTCGCCGCTCGCTTGGTTGCTAGGATATGGCGGTGCATCGGAATGCGGATACGCAGTTGTAGGGGAGACGTCCACTACAATACTCCCCCTCCCCTCCCGGCGCGGCGGGAGGCTGGATGTTGTCCGGGTTGTGTCCCACACATAACACATACCGGGCAGGTCTATGTACGACTCGACCGCTACGTGTAACAACTCCGTCTAGTGACACAAAACCTGTGGGAGAATTAGGAGGAGAAAGAGGGTTTGGGATTAGAGGAGGTTGTACAAGCAATGGTTGTTGTGCTCCTGCTGCTGCAGGGGCTGCGTCAGGAGGAGGGTCCATGGCAGGAGCAGGTTCTATGATAGAAGGGAGGTCTATTACAGGTTCAGGTTCTATGACAGGAGGAGGGTCTATGACAGGAGCAGGTTCTATGATAGAAGGGAGGTCTATTACAGGTTCAGGTTCTATGACAGGAGGAGGGTCTATGACAGGAGCAGGTTGTACATGAGGGTGAAAAGAGGGTGCCCAGAAATGTCGTGGGCGTGGTGTTGCTGCCGGTGGTAACTGCGGGTAGACTGGTGCAGGCTTAGTTTGTTGATGGTGCTGCTGGGCTGGGGGCCCAACGGGTAAGGCGGCCGGTTTGACTCGGTTTATGCTGACAGTGTCATGCCTGCCATTCCGGATGATTGTCAGGAACTTTGCTGAACGGGTAACCACCTGGAAGGGTCCATCGTAGGGGCGTTGTAATGGGTTGCGGTGAGCATCATGCCTGACGAAAACATACTCGGCTGTGAGTAGTGCAGGAGGGATGTGTTCAGGGCGCCAAGTAGGCTGGCGTGGAGCAGTAGCTCTGAATGCAGAAACTGCTTGTCGTAGCTTTTGGAGTAAGTCATGACGAACAGCTGGAGTGGTTTGGTTGGGATCAGGAGGGAGTGAGAAATCCCCGGGTAGCCGAAGGGGCTCGCCTAGTGTCAGATCTGCTGGGCTACAGTCCATATCCTCCTTGTGTGACGCACGGATGCCGAGGAGCACTAAGGGAAGCGCATCAGTCCAGCTGTAAGGGTCGTGCTGTGCCTTGAGTGCGTCCTTCAGCTGCCGGTGAAAACGTTCTACCATGCCGTTGGCTTGAGGGTGGTATGCTGTAGTGCGTTGTCTAGACGTGCCGAGGAACTGTAGGAGGTGCTGCCAGAGTTGTGACTCAAACTGTACTCCTCGGTCAGTGATTACGGTTGCGGGGGGGCCAAAACGGGAAACCCAACCGGACATGAAGGCGCGGACAGTAGTCTCTGCTGTAGCGTTGGGCATGGGAATTGCTTCTGTCCACCTGGTGAAACGGTCGATGCAGGTGAAGATGTAGGTGCTACTGTAGGATGATGGTAGAGGTCCCACGATGTCGAGGTGTACTACTTGAAAACGTCCTTTGGGAATAGGGAAGGCTTGTAAGGGGGCCCGTATGTGACGATGTATTTTGGAGGACTGGCAGGCCAGGCTCTGGGCAGCCCATTTCTTAGTATCAGACTTGATGCTGGGCCAGACGACACGTTGCGTGAGGAGGTGCTGGGAGGCCCGCACACCCGGGTGGCTGAGACCATGGATGCGGTCGAAAACAGCGCGGCGGTGGACGTGAGGCACGAACGGTCTAGGCTGTCCACAGGATACGTCGCACCACAATTTTATCTTTGTGCCATGAACAGGGAGTTCTTGGAGTATGAGGCCTGAGAGGGATGTCTTGTATGCTGCCAGGTCTTCGTCTTTTTCTTGAGCCGCGGCGAGCTGCCCATAATCAATGGGTGGAGATGAGGGAAGAATGGTGGATATACAACGAGAGAGGGCGTCGGCGATCTCGTTGTGGCTGCCTTTAATGTGTTGGACGTCGCTGGAGAACTCCGAGATGTAAGCCAAGTGGCGCAGGACACGAGGTGTATGTGACTGGGAAGCTGAAGCGAAGGCGTGGACGAGGGGCTTGTGATCAGTGAAGATGGTGAACTGACGGGCCTCGAGGAAGTGCTGGAAATGTTTGACAGCCAGGTATATGGCCAGGAGTTCTCGATCAAAAGCGCTGTACTTGAGGTGTGGTGGTTGAAGCCGTTGTGAGAAGAAAGCAACGGGCATGAAAATTCCGTTGATCTGCTGTAAGACGGCGCCCACTGCAGTAGAAGAAGCGTCTGTTGTGAGAGTGGTCCGGGCGTTAGGTGCGGGGTGGGCCAGGAGGGTGAGGCGTGTAATGTGCTGTTTGATAGTGGTGAATGCCGTAGTAGCCTCTTGAGTCCACATGAGAGACTTGTGAGACTTCTTTGGGCGTCCCTTGAGAAGGTCGTGTAGGGGGGCTAGGACGGTGGCAGCTTTGTCAATGAAGCGGTGGTAGTAGTTGACTAAACCCAGGAATTCTCGGAGTTTCTTCGCCGTTTCAGGTTTGGGGAACTCCCTAATCGCGGTTATCTTCTGTGGTAGGGGTTGTATGCCACTGGGCGAGACTCTGTGACCGAGGAAATCGATGGCCGAGGTTCCAAAGACGCACTTAGCAGGATGAACTTTCATGTTGTTGTTCTGCAGGCGTTGGAGAAGGAGTTGTAAGTGGTGGCGGTGCTCGGCAGGCGTCGAAGATGCGACGAGGATGTCGTCAATGTAGACGGTGACAAAATCGAGGTCGCGAAGCATATGGTCCATGAACCTCTGGAAAGCCTGTGCTGCATTGCGTAAGCCAAAACTCATGAAAGTGTACTCGAAGAGTCCGAACGGAGTGGTGATGGCTGTCTTCTGGGTATCTGCCGGTGCTACTGGGATCTGGTGGAAGGCACGCTCCAAGTCGATCTTCGAGAAGATAGTCTTGCTATGAAGTTTGTGGTGAAAGTCCTGGACATGCGGAATAGGGTACCTGTCAGGTTTGGTGACGAGATTCAGGGCTCTGTAGTCGCCACACACCCTCCACTCGCCGGGTGTTTGCTTAGGAACCATGTGAAGAGGCGATGCCCAGGGACTCCTTGAAGGGCGAATGATGCCGTCTTGCAGTAGTTTGTTGAATTCTACTTTGGCTGTGTTCAGGAGCTCAGGGCGCAGGCGGCGAGGGCGTGAAAAGACTGGTGGTCCTTTGGTTTCGATGTGGTGGAAAATTCCCGATGTAGGTGGTGGGGGTAGGGAGACTCGGGGTGAGAAAAGCTCCTTGAATTCGTCGAGCAGGGAGGAGAACTCGTTGGAAGGCGCAAGACAGGTGATAGTGTTGGTGTGTCTGGCACGAGAACCCTGGATCTTGCGTGCTGTAGGCTCATAGATGAGGCATAGATGACTTGGTTTGACGCCGAGCTTGTGGAAGGTGAGGAAGTCGAAACCAAGGATGGGTTGAGACACGTCTGCTATCACGAATAACCAACGCAGAGTCTTGGGCAGATCGAGGTCTAAGGCGAGGGTGCGTACGCCGTAGGAGGCGATGGAGGTACTGTTGGCAGCGAACAGGTCATACGAGGGTTGCTTTGACTTGTCTCGTAGTGAGGGAGGGATGAGGCTGACCGATGAACCTGTGTCGATGAGGAACTTCTTGCCGGAGGTGCGGTTGGTGACGCTCAGTAATGAGACGCCTGGAGGGACGGAGGCTGAGGCGTCTACCAGCCTCCGGTGTTGCCGTTTCCCGAATAGGTGCAATAGGGCTCACAGTTTCGAGCATTGCGGCCGAAAGTCTGGTGATACCAGCAGAGGGTAAATTTGTTGTGCTGGGGGTTGGCTGCTGTGTGTCGGAACTTGTAGGGCATAGTGTGTGAGTCAGGAACTGGCGCAGCAGCGGGTATGGAGGAGCAGAACTGCTCAATGGTGTCCATCCTGCGGTTCAAAATTTGCAACAGGTCCTTGATGTCTTGTGAGGTATTACTCGGCTGAGGGGTGTTGACCCGGCTTACAAGTTCGATGGT
>NW_024717900.1:0-26285 GCF_018991925.1 Homarus americanus
TCGACAGCCAGCGTTCAGTTTGTGCTATAGGAAGAATATTGATAGTATAAGAGTATAAAGACAGAAGATTTTGGTAGCGTGGCAGTGATAGTTATTTGATGATGACCTACACTTATCGTATCTTATATATTAATACACATATACGTCTTAAGGGCGACTTCTCAAACACCGCTTCAGTTACCTCTTTATTAATTACGAACATGACATGGACACATTAATAACACCTTCTTTGAAGTTACTAGGACATTATGTTTTACGTTACTAGGACATCATATTACGTTACTAGACACTGATTCTCGGACACGAACATGAAATGAATACACTTCCCGTAAGTAACTCATCCCATGGAAAGCTCTGACACAAACTCACGTGACCTCGGGGAGGCCTAGTAGGTGGTCCTGGGTTGTCTCTATGGAGACTGTAGCTGGGCACCGGTGTGTCGAGGCAGCTCGCTCCTGAGCCGGAGGGGGGCGGCTTGCCTGCGTTGACTTCTCTCGGCAGGACTCGGGCGTAGTAGCTGGCCCTTCTGCTTAGTTTACAAGACACACTCTCTCTCTTTTTTTTTTTTTTTTTTTCTCTCTCTCTTCTGTCTCTCTGGCCAGAGGGAGGACTAGGACGTCCTATATTGGGAGGCGAGCCATCAGGTTGAGCTGATCCGAGCAGGAAGGTCTCCTTTTTGCCTCCCTAATGTTAGGTCAGGTCTGGACTTCTTCTATCGATTGTAGGTATTGTGTATATTGGGAGGAAGCCGGCGGTACTTCTTACATGTGTGACATGGGAGGGGAGCCTGGCTGATTTATAACCCTTGGTCAGCCGCAAGAGTTACCCTACACTTTTGGCCCTAATGTCGGGTCAAGTCTGGACTGTTTCTGAGATGTAAGCTGTGGGCTGACAACCCATCACTACATGAGTGGTACTGTCATTATGAGTGGTACTGTTGTTATGAGTGACACTGTCGTTATGAGAGATACTGTCGTTATGAGTAGTACTGTCGTTATGAGTGGAACTGTCGTTATGAGTGGAACTGTCGTTATAGGTGGTACTGTCGTTATAGAGATACTGTTGTTATGAGTGGCACTGTCGCTATAGAGATACTGTCGTTATGAGTGGTACAGTCGTTATGAGTGGAACTGTCGTTATGGGTGAACTGTCGTTATGAGTGGTACTGTCGTTATGAGAGATACTGTCGTTATGGTTGGCACTGTCGTTATAGAGATACTGTCGTTATGAGTGGTACAGTCGTTATAGGTTGGTACTGTCGTTATGAGTGCATTGTCGTTATAGTGGTACTGTCGTTATGAGTGGCACTTTCGTTATAGTGGCACTGTCGTTATGAGTGGCACTGTCGTTATGAGAGATACTGTCGTTATGAGTGGCACTGTCGTTATAGAGATACTGTCGTTATAGTGGTACAGTCGTTATGAGTGGTACTGTCGTTATGAGGTGCTGTCGTTATAGTGGTACTGTTGTTATATACTGTCGTTATGAGTGGCACTGTCGTTATCAGTGGCACTGTCGTTATGAAGTGTTGCTGTCGTTATGAGTGGTACTGTCGTTATGAGTGGTACTGTTGTTATAGTGACACTGTTCGTTTATAGTGCACTGTCGTTATGAGTGCACTGTCGTTATAGTGACACTGTCGTTATAGAATGCTGTCGTTATAGTGGTACAGTCGTTATAGTGGTACTGTCGTTATGGTGGCACTGTCGTTTGAGTGGTACTGTTGTTATGATGACACTGTCGTTGAGAAGATACTGTCGTTATGAGTAGTACTGTCGTTATAGTGGTACTGTCGTTATGAAATTGGCACTGTCGTTATGAGAGATACTGTCGTTATGGTGGTACTGTTGTTATGAGTGACACTGTCGTTATGAGAGATACTGTCGTTATGATTAGTACTGTTGTTACATAGTGAGTGTCGTTATGAGAGATACTGTCGTTATAAGTGGTACAGTCTTTATAGTGAAGTACTGTCGTTATAGTGGCACTGTCGTTATAATTGTACTGTCGTTATAGGTGACACTGTCGTTATGAGAATACTGTCGTTATGAGTGGTACTGTTGTTATAATTGACACTGTCGTTATGAGAGAGATACTGTCGTTATGAGTGGTACAGTCGTTATAGTGGTACTGTCGTTATGGAAATTGTACTGTCGTTATGAGTGGTACTGTCGTTATGAGTGGTACTGTTGTTATGAGAATACTGTCGTTATAGGTGGCACTGTTGTTATGAGAGATACTGTCGTTATGGGTATAATCGTTATGAGTGGCACTGTCTTTTTATGAGAGATACTGTCGTTATGATAGGCACTGTTGTTATAGAGAGATACTGTCGTTATGGTGGCACTGTCGTTATGAGAAGCACTGTCGTTATGAGAATACTGTCGTTATGAGAGATACTGTCGTATAATTGGTACTCTTGTTATGAGTAGCACTGTCGTTATAAAGGCACTGTCGTTATGAGTGGTACTGTTGTTATGAGTAGCACTGTCGTTATGAGAGGCACTGTCGTTATAGTGGTAATGTCGTTATGGTGGTACTGTTGTTATGAGTGGCACTGTCGTTATGAAGGCACTGTCGTTATGAGTGGCACTGTCGTTATAGGTGGTACTGTTGTTATGAGTAGCACTGTCGTTATGAGAGCACTGTCGTTATGAGTGGTACTGTTGTTATGAGTAGCACTGTCGTTATAAGAGGCACTGTCGTTATAGGTGGTACTGTCGTTATAGTATTTTGTTGTTATGAGTAGCACTGTCGTTATGAGAGCACTGTCGTTAGGGAGGCACTGTCGTTATAGTGGTACTGTTGTTATATGAGTAGCACTGTTCGTTATGAGTGGTACTGTCGTATAGTGGTACTGTTGTTGTTATAGTGGCACTGACGTATGAGAGCACTGTCGTTATGAGTGGCACTGTCGTTATGAGTGGTACTGTTGTTATGAGTAGCACTGTCGTTATGAAGGCACTGTCGTTATGAGTGGTACTGTTGTTATGAATAGCACTGTCGTTACTGTCGTTATGAGTGGTACTGTTGTTGTTATGAGTAGCACTGTCGTTATGAGCACTGCCGTTATTAGTGGTACTGTTGTTATAGTGGCACTGTCGTTATGAGGTGGCACTGTCGTTATGAGTGGCACTTGTCGTTATAGAGAGATACTGTCGTTATGAGTGGTACTGTTGTTATGAGTGGTACTGTTGTTATGAGTTACTGTCGTTATAGAGATACTGTCGTTATAGTGGTACTGTCGTTATGAAATGGTACTGTTGTTATAGTGGCACTGTCGTTATGAGTGGCACTGTCGTTATGAAGACACTGTCGTTATGAGGGACACTGTCGTTATGATTGGCACTGTCGTTATGAGGGACACTGTCGTTATGAGAGACACTGTCGTTATGAGAGACACTGTCGTTATGAGAGACACTGTCGTTATAGAGTGCTTTCTCGTTATGAGATGTATTGTTGTTATAGGTGGTACTGTCGTTATGAGAGACACTGTCGTTATAGTGGTACTGCCGTTATTAGTGGTACTGTTGTTATGAGTGGCACTGTCGTTATGAGTGGCACTGTCGTTATGAGTGGTACTGTCGTAATGAGAGACACTGTCGTTATGAGTGGTACTGTCGTTATGAATGATAATTACCAGGCACTATCTTCGTCGGTAATCCACTTAACTTTGATCATTAATTACTGGCAAATTGACACTAGGTAATTAAGCCACGCTCTGTCAACCTAAGTTTTACAGCAACACCGTCACTGTTAACCTGTCCCATGTTTGTCTGTGTACAACGGTAGTTAATGACCCATTCACGTTACCTGATTGTCAGTCAATCAGTCAAGCAGTTAAATTATCTCTCAACCAGTTTAGTCAGTCAGTCAGTCAGTCATGCAGTTAATTTATCTCTCAGTCAGTTTAGTCAGTCAGTCAGTCAGTCAAGCAGTTAATTTATCTCTCAGTCAGTTTAGTCAGTCAGTCAGTCAGTCAAGCAGTTAATTTATCTCTCAGTCAGTTTAGTCAGACAGTCAGTCAGTCAAGCAGTTAATTTATCTCTCAGTCAGTTTAGTCAGTCAGTCAGTCAGTCAAGCAGTTAATTTATCTCTCAGTCAGTTTAGTCAGTCAGTCAAGCAGTTAATTTATCTCTCAGTCAGTTTAGTCAGTCAGTCAGTCAGTCAAGCAGTTAATTTATCTCTCAGTCAGTTTAGTCAGTCAGTCAGTCAGTCAAGCAGTTAACTTATCTCTCAGTCAGTTTAGTCAGTCATTCAAGCAGTTAAATTATCTCTCAGTCAGTTTAGTCAGTCAGTAAGTCAGTCAAGCAGTTAATTTATCTCTCAGTCAGTTTAGTCAGTCAGTCAGTCAGTCAGTCAAGCATTTAACTTATCTCTCAGTCAGTTTAGTCAGTCAGTGAAGCAGTTAAATTATCTCTCAGTCAGTTTAGTCAGTCAGTCAGTCAGTCAGTCAGTTAGTGAATCAATGAGTCAGTCAGCCAGTCGGTTATTTAGTTCGTCACTCAGTTAATCAGTTAGTCAGTCAGTCAGTCAATAAGTTATTTAATTTGTCAGTCAGTCAGTCAATCGTCAGTTAGTCAGTCTGTCATTTTTGTAGTTAGCCACTCACTCAGTCAGCCACTCAGTCAATCAGTCAGTCAGTCAGTCAGTTCTCTAGTATTAACGGTGCCATAACTCAGAAGTAACTAGACATCACCTCCACACTACACAACGTAATCATTAACTTCAGGTGACCATTAACCGAACCACACACACCTGACACACCTGACACCAACTCACACACCTGACACCATCTAACACACCTGATACACCTGACACACTTGATACACCTGACACACCTGACACACCTGATACACCTAACACCAGCTCTAACTCTACGTATACAGGCAGTAAAGGTGTCGCTTTAACTTAGAAATTATGAGTAATGACTCTAAGACTAATTAACCTCAGTTATATTCCCATAAGATCTTAGTGACTTAACCGGGGAATAATAAAATAAAAACATAAATTATTTTATATATATATATATATATATATATATATATATATATATATATATATATATATATATATATATATATATATATATATATATATATATATATATATATATATATATATATATATATATATATAGTAACCAAACCTAACCTAACCTAACTAACCGAACCTAACCCAATCTAACCTAACTAAACCTAACTTAGCCAAACCAAACCAAGCATAACCTAACCTACAATAACCTAACCTACCATAACCTAACCTAACCTAACCTAACTTATCTCCAACAGGTATAGTGATAGTGTGTTTAATCATCAGGTGACCCGATAACTTTACCCTCGTCACCTGTTCTCACCTGTGATTTATAACGCAATACGTCACTACCGATGGCCAATTAGCGACCAGGTGTACACGAGCCTTTGTTAACAGGTAAGGACACAAGGCAGAGCTGAACACATGTTAATGACCCAACTCTGTGTCGCCTGTACCAGATACTCGTCTTTCACTCATTGGAGATGTGAGAATGTATCCAATTGCCTTTAAGATAAATGATTCTCAACGATTCATAAGTCAACATTTCTCTAACTAGCGATATGAGAACGTATATAATTGGCTCATATAATTTACTATACATAATTCTGAAAGCTTAAAAGGTTAAATCGTCCACAGCTGAAAAAAAACAAACATATAAACTGATTTAATTAACTTAACCTAACCTACAAATGTTAAACCCCAATGGTCCGTGCATTAATTTTTCTTTAACTGGAGATGTGAGAACGCATCTAATTGGCTAACTTAACCAGTGACATAACGGTTCTCAAAAATTCCTAAGTTAAATCATTTATAACTGTTGATATTAAACAAACCACATTGTCTCAGTTCTATTGACTCACAAAAATGCTTCACATCTCTAGACAAAAACACTGGTACTTGAACATAAGTTCTGGGTTCAAATCCTGGTACGGAATTATTTCGATTATTGTGTTCGAATCCTTGTACAGAAATACCTGTAATGGTGATAATAGTAGTAGTAGTAGTAGTAGTAGTAGTAGTAGTAGTTGTAGTAGTAGTAGTAGTAGTAGTTGTTGTTGTTAGCGTCCAGTTGTGTTGGTAAACAAGAGTCGAGACTGGCATCCCTGTGTTAAATGGAGACTCCGCCAAGACGACCTCAAGGGAACTAGCTGCCTCGGGTCACCTTACAAGTGAGCCAAACACCGTGACAATGGCTCCCTGGACGAGTGTTTAAGTGCCGCTAAAAACAACCTATCAAGAAGCACTCAGTACACTGGCTCTCTTAGTCCCTCTGATCCTCATCATGTCTTGGAACAGATCCTGTCCATATGCAGCTGTCTGACACTACAGCTGCATCAGGCCAAAAAGACCAACCACTCTGCTGTACCTACTGTAGCTTGTATGTTCTCTCCAGGTTTCCTCCACATTCTGTAATGAAAGATTTTGTTTAATGACCGACTGTCAAATGTCATTATATGTAATCTATGTCATATCTGTTCATTGTGTATGTTCAACCCTTAGGTGTTAGTGTCATATATCACCTCAATAACATCAATTAGCGGTAGGTGGGTAGTGTACACACCCAAAAATAATAATTAAACTGTGAGTCTCTTGTGGTGTGTGTGTGTGTGTGTGTGTGTGTGTAAGAGAGATAGGGAGAACACTCAATGATATATCTACACACACACACACACACACACACACACACACACACACACACACAGCTCAACCCCACTGTATTTGTGAAGGTGTAAGCGGATAGAACAAGTTAGTGTAGATTACAGGCAGCTGATGTGAAGTTAATGATGTTTCCCGGGACAGACAATCACCCTCACAAACCTATTTTAAGAGGATCAAACTCGCCCGGATAACTGGATCGAGGCGAGGATTGGATTCCGCTGTGTGTGTGTGTGTGTGGAATTGGGGATGGGGGGTTGTGGAGGGTTGTTGGGGGGGTGGGGGGGGCGGGGGTGTACTATCATCTCTCTCTCTTTCTCTCTCTCTTTTTTCCCTCTCTCCCCTTTCTTCTCCCCTTCTCCATTTCTCCTTCGTTCCCCCGCTGACACTCACCTGTTTATTGTGTCTATACTTCAGGTATTAGTCATTTGTTTTGCTGTTTCCTATAGTTTATCAGGGCCTGGGGGGCGAAAATATAATAATAATAATAATAATAATAATAAAAAAATAATAATAATAATTATAATAATAATAATAATAATTAATAATAATAATAATAATAATAATAATAATAATAATAATAATAATAATAATAATAATAATAATAATAATAACAGATAAAATTATAATAAAAATAATATTAATCACCACAAATAAATACGAAAAAAAATAGATCAAGAGTGAGAAACGGTATACTGTACAGTATGTTTGTTGTGTTGCCAGTAGTAAGAGAAACAATTGAGACCCTGCAATTGTGTGTAAATGAGGCAGAAAGTCAGATCAGCAACCTGGGACTTGGTCACAATTTTCGTGGTGCCATATGGCAGCAGAGTCTACCATTACACAACACATTATGCTTCCAATATCTTCCCAGGCGGTATTACCTCCCTGTTTGGTAGCTGCCTACTGCCTACTTTTTCCAAGTGTTTATTTTGTCGTCTATTGTCTCCCTCTTACATGGTCTCAGTCATTTGTTTTACTCTTTTATCATTTATTGTAGCGTCTACATTTATTTTGGGGTAAGAGTCATTTGTTTTGTTTTAGTGTTTTAATTAATTAGTGTGGCGTCTAGTCTTTAATCTAGGGTTATTAGTAATTTGGTTTGCGTTTGTTAATTACTTTTTGTGGCGTCAATGCTCTATTATATGGGGATCAGTCATTTATTTTGTTTTATTGGTTATTATGGCGTTTATATTTCAGTACGAGGATTATTAATTTGTTTTTCTGATATTATTATATTTTGGTGTCTTCTATATTATTATTATTATTATTATTATTATTATTATTATTATTATTATTATTATTATTATTATTATTATTATTATTATTATTATTATTATTATTATTATTATTATTATTATTATTATTATTATTATTATTATTATTTTAAACCCTTTAGACCTGTATTATTTAGTGGCAGCTTTACTTGTTAAATCAAAGTTAACAAAGAGTATATTAAGTTTAATTAAAGGTGGATAATAGATGGAATACAAAGAGAATATCCGGGAGTGGATAATACTAAAGAATTTCCCTTGTCTAGGCGCTAAATCCGGCCTTCCTGAAAACGTTTATCCATTAAGCGGATTTTTGGCGCGCTTGTGGACACTGCACCACGGCCAGTGTTCACGGCTGGACGGACCTTCATTTATATAACTTCTAATACACGAACAATGACACAAATGCAATTAAAAATCACAAAATACACAAAAGAAGTAATCGATTTAAAAAGTTTGAATAACATTTAAGGTATTAAGGATGACGTGTGGAAGTATAAATAGTCCTACAAAAAGCGTTTAGTAACAGTTGTCCTCAGATGGCCGCCAGCCGCCTAGCTTTTGTTTTTTCACCTCAGCTTCCAGCGCTTTTGTGTTGACCAGGATTCCAGAGACAAATTCCTCTAAACGTGTGTGTGTGTGTGTGTGTGTGTGTGTGTGTGTGTGTGTGTGTGTGTGTGTGTGTGTGTGTGTGTGTGTGTGTGTGTGTGTGTGTGTACTTAATGTTCCAGCGACCCCGATAAGAAACCCTCAGTATATTTAAAGGTCTAAATTGTGATGTTTATTGTGTTTATATAATGTTTGTGTTTATTGGGATACATTACCAACACAACAAGACAACATTACCAACACAAGACAACATTACCAACACAACAACACAACATTACCAACACAACAAGACAACATTACCAACACAACAAGACAACATTACCAACACAAGACAACATTACAAACACAAGACAACATTACCAACACAAGACAACATTACCAACACAACAAGACAACATACCAACACAACAAGACAACATTACCAACACAACAAGACAACATTACCAACACAAGACAACAATGCCAGAACAACACAACATTACCAACACAACAAGACAACATTACCAACACAAGACAACATTACCAACACAAGACAACATTACCAACACAAGACAACATTACCAACACAAGACAACATTACCAACACAAGACAACATTACCAACACAACAAGACAACATTACCAACACAACAAGACAACATTACCAACACAACAACACAACATTACCAACACAAGACAACAATACCAGAACAACACAACATTACCAACACAACAAGACAACATTACAACACAAGACAACATTACCAACACAAGACAACATTACCAACACAAGACAACATTACCAACACAAGACAACATTACCAACACAAGACATTACCAACATAAGACAACATTCCAACACAACAAGACAACATTACCAACACAACAACACAACATTACCAACACAAGACAACAATACCAGAACAACACAACATTACCAACACAACAAGACAACATTACCAACACAAGACAACATTACCAACACAAGACAACATTACCAACACAACAAGACAACATACCAACACAACAAGACAACATTACCAACACAACAAGACAACATTACCAACACAAGACAACATTCAACACAAGACAACATTACCCACAACAAGACAACATTACCAACACAAGACAACAATACCAGAACAACACAACATTACCAACACAACAACACAACATTACCAACACAAGACAACATTACCAACACAGGACAACATTACTAACACAACAAGACAACATTACCAACACAACAAGACAACATTACCAACACAAGACAACATTACCAACACAAGACAACATTACCAACACAACAAGACAACATTACCAACACAACAAGACAACATACCAACACAACAAGACAACATTACCAACACAAGACAACATTACCAACACAAGACAACATTACCAACACAACAAGACAACATTACAACACAAGACAACAATACCAGAACAACACAACATACCAACACAACAAGACAACATTACCAACACAAAGACAACATTACCAACACAACGACAACATTCCAACACAAGACAACATTACCAACACAAACATTACCAACACAACAAGACAACATTACCAACACAAGACAACATACCAACACAACAAGACAACATTACCAACACAAGACAACATTACCAACACAAGACAACATTACCAACACAAGACAACATTACCAACACAACAAGACAACATTACCAACACAAAGACAACATTACTAACACAAGACAACATTACCAACACAAGACAACATTACCAACACAACAAGACAACATTACCAACACAAGACAACATTACCAACACAAGACAACAATACCAGAACAACACAACATACCAGCACAACAACACCACATTACCAACACAACAACACAACATTTCCAACACAACAAGACAACATTACCAACACAACAAGACAACTACCAACACAAGACAACATTACCAACACAAGACAACATTACCAACACAAGACAACATTACCAACACAAGACAACAATACCAGAACAACACAACATTACCAACCAACAACACAACATACCAACACAACACACATTACCAACACAACAAACATTCAACACAACAAACAACATTCCAACACAACAAGACAACATTACCCAAGACAACATTACCAACACAGAGAACATTCCAACACAAGACAACATTACCAACACAAGACAACAATACCAGAACAACACAACATTACCAACACAACAACACAACATTACCAACACAACACAACATTACCAACATAAGACAACATTACCAACACAGACAACAATACCAACACAACACAACATTACCAACACAACACAACATTACCAACACAAGACAACATTACCAACACAACACAACTTACCAACACAACACAACATTACCAACACAAGACAACTACCAACACAAGACAGCAATACCAACACAACACAACAATACCAACACAACACAACATCCAACACAAGACAACATTACCAACACAAGACAACAATACCAGAACAACACAACATTACCAACACAACAACACAACATTACCAACACAACACAACATTACCAACACAAACACACATTACCAGCACAAGACAACATTACCAACACAACAAAGACAACATTACCAACACAACACAACATTACCAACACAAGACAACATACCAACACAACACAACATTACCAACACAACACAACAATACCAGAACAACACAACATTACCAACACAACAACACAACATTACCAACACAACAACATTACCAACACAAGACAACATTACCAACACAAGACAACATTACCAACACAAACAACTACCAACACAACACAACATTACCAACACAACAAGACAACATTACCAACACAACAAGACAACATTACCAACACAAGACAACATTGCAACACAAGACAACATTACCAACACAAGACAACATTACCAACACAACACAACATTACCAACACAACAAGACAACACTACCAACACAAGACAACATTACCAACACAACAACACAACATTACCAACACAAGACAACATTACCAACAAAACAACACAATACCAACACAACACAACATTACCAACCAGACAACATTGCCAACACAACACAACATTACCAACACAAAGACAACATTACCAACACAACACAACATTACCAACAGCAAGACAACATTACCAACACAAGACAACATTACCAACACAAGACAACATTACCAACCAAGACAACAATACCAAACAACACAACATTACCAACACAACAACACAACGATACCAACACAAGACAACATACCAACACAAGACAACATTACCAACACAAGACAACATTACCAACACAAGACAACATTACCAACACAAGACAACATTACCAACACAACAACACAACATTCCAACACAACACAACATTACTCAACACAAGACAACATTACCAACACAAGATAACAATACCAACACAGAACAACAATACCAGAACAACAACATTACCAACACAACAACACAACATTACCAACACAACACAACATACCAACACAACCAAGACAACATTACCAACACAAGACAACATTACCAACACAAGACAACATTACCAACACAAGACAACAATACCAGAACAACACCAACATTACCAACACAACAACACAACATTACCAACACAAGACAACATTACCAACACAAGACAACATTACCAACACAAGACAACATTACCAGCACAAGACAACATACCAACACAAGACAACATTACCAACACAAGACAACATTACCAGCACAACAACACAACATTACCAACACAAGACAACATTACCAACACAAACAACACAACATTACAACACAACAACACAACATTACCAACACAACACAACATTACCAACACAACAAGACAACATTACCAACACAAGACAACATTACCAACACAAGACAACATTACCAACACAAGACAACAATACCAGAACAAACACAACATTACCAACACAACAACAACATTACCAACACAAGACAACATTACCAACACACAAGACAACATTACCAACACAATAAGACAAATACTACCAACACAACAAGACAACATTACCAACACAACAACACAACATTACCAACACAACACAACATTACTAAACACAAGACAACATTACCAACACAACAAGACAACATTACTAACACAAGACAACATACTAACATAAGACAACATTACCAACACAAGACAACATTACCAAATATAAGACAATACACAACACAAGACAACATTACCAACACAAGACAACATTACCAACACAACACAACATTACCAAAAATAACAAGACAACATTACTAACACAACAGACACACAACACAAGACAACATTACCAACAACAAGACAACATTAACAACAAAGACAACATTATCAACACAAGACAACATTACCAAAACAAGACAACATTACTAACAAGACAACATACACAACATAAGACAACATATAAAAAGACAACATTACTAACAATAAGATTAACTAACACAACAAACAACATTACTAACACAACATAACATTACAACACAAATAACACAACATTACCAACACAAGACAACATTACTAACACAAGATACATCAAATAAACACAACATTACTAACACAAACAACATTACTAACACAAATAATACAACATTACTAACACAATAAGACAAATATATAAATAAAGACAAAATTACAACACACAAATAAGACAACATTACTAAAAATACAACACACAACACAATAACAAAACATTAAACACAAACATTACAACACAAGACAAATATACCAACACAAGACAACATTACCAACACAACAAGACAAATACCAACACAAGACAACATTACCAACACAAGACAACATTACTAACACAACAAGACAACATTACCAACACAAAGACAACATTACCAACACAAGACAACATACTAACACACAAGAGTGAGTTAAGAAAGATACAGGTTAGTCGATCTTCTTATCGTGTCCCAAATGGTAGTTGGACAGACATGACCCAGATGATGACTGAGATAACAGGGAGAGTGAGGAGAGTTGGGGAGAGGAGGGAGAGGGGAGAGTGGAGAGAGAGTTGGGGAGAGGGAGGGAGGTTGGGGAGAGGGGAGAGAGAGTTGGGGAGAGTGAGGGAGAGTTGGGGAGAGGAGGGAGAGCTGGGGAGAGGAAGAGAGTTGGGGAGAGGAGGAGAGTTGGGGAGAGGAGGGAGAGTTGGGGGAGAGGAGAATTGGGGAGAGGAGGGAGAGCTGGGGGAGGAGTGAGGGAGAGCGGGGGAGGGAGGGAGAGCTGGGGAGGAGGGAGAGTTAAAGAGGAGGGAGAGTTGGGGAGAGTGGAGGGAGAATGGGGAGGAGGGAGAGTTGGGGAGAGGAGGGAGAGTTGGAGAGAGGAGGGAGGGGAGTAGAGAGAGTGAGGGAAAGTTGGGGAGAGTGAGAGAGAGTTGGGGAGAGTTGGGGAGAGTGAGGGAGAGTTGGGGAGAGGAGGGAGAGTTGGGGGAGGCTGGAGAGAGAGAGAGAGGAGAGGGAGGAGTTGGGGAGAGTTGGAGAGAGGAGAGAGAGTTGGGGAGAGGAGGAGAGTTGGGGAGAGTGGGAGGGAGAGTTGGGGAGAGGAGGGAGAGTTGGGGAGAGGAGGGAGAGTCTGGGAGTGTGAGGGAGAGTTGGGGAGAGTTGGGGAGAGGAGGGAGAGTTGGGGGAGAGGAGGAGAGTTGGGGAGAGTTGGAGAGGAGAGAGAGTTGGGGAGAGGAGGAGCTGGGGAGAGCTGAGAGTGAGAGAGAGTTGGGGAGAGGAGGAGAGCAAGAGGAGGGAGAGCTGGGGAGAGTGGAGGGGAGAGAGGAGGGAGAGTTGGGGGGAGTGGAGGAGGCTGGGGGAGAGTTGGAGAGAGTGAGAGAGAGAGTTGGGGAGAGTGGAGAGGGAGAGTTGGGGAGAGTTGGGGAGAGTGAGGAGCTGGGGAGAGTGAGGGAGAGTTGGGGAGAGTTGGGGAGAGTGAGGAGAGTTGGGGAGAGTGGAGGGAGTTGGGGAGAGTGAGTAGGGAGTTGGGGAGAGGAGAGAGTTGGGGAGAGTGGGAGGAGAGTTGGGAGAGGAGGGAGAGTTGGGGAGGAGAGAGAGTTGGGGAGAGTGGGAGAGTGAGAGTGGGGAGGTGGAGGAGAGTTGGGAGAGGAGAGAGCTGGGGGAGAGGAGGAGAGTTGGGGAGAGAGGAGGGACCTGAGGGAGAGTTGGGAAGAGTGAGGGAGAGTTGGGGAGAGAGTGAGGGAGAGTTGGAGAGAGTGAGGAGAGCAGAGAGTGAGGGAGAGTTGGGGAGGAGTGGGAGGAGTTGGGGAGAGAGAGGGACACTGAGGAGAGTTGGGAAGAGTGAGAGAGCTGGAGAGTGAGGGAGAGTTGGAGAGAGTGAGGGAGGAGTTGGAGAGAGTGAGGGAGAGGGAGGGAGAGTGGAGGGAGAGTTGGGGAGAGAGAGAGGGACACTGAGGGAGAGTTGGGAAGAGTGAGGGAGAGTTGGGGAGAGTGAGGGAGAGTTGGAGAGAGTGAGGGAGAGTTGGAGAGAGGAGGGAGAGCTGGGGGAGAGTGAGGGAGAGTTGGGGAGAGTTGGGGAGAGTAAGGGAGAGTTGGGGAGAGGAGGGGAGAGTTGGGGAGAGTGGAGGGAGAGTTGGAGAGAGGAGGAGGAGTTGGGAGAGGTGAGGAGAGTTGGGGAGAGTGAGGGAGAGTTGGGGAGAGGAGGGAGAGCTGGGGAGAGTGAGGGGAGAGTTGGGGAGAGGAGGAGAGTTGGGGAGGATGGAGAGTTGGGGAGAGTGAGGGAGAGTTGGGGAGAGTGAGGAGAGTTGGGGAGAGTGAGGGAGAGTTGGGGGAGAGTGAGGGAGAGTTGGGAGAGGAGGGAGAGTTGGGAGAGTGAGGAGAGTTAGGGAGAGGAGAGAGAGTTGGGGAGAGGAGGAGAGCTGGCGAGAGTGAGGAGAGTTGGGGAGCGTTGGGAGAGAGAGGGACACTGAGGAGAGTTGAAGAGTGAGGGAGAGTTGGGGAGAGTAGGAGAAGGGAGAGAGGAGGGAGAGTTGGGGAGAGTGGGAGGGAGAGTGGGGGAGAGTAAGGGAGAGTGAGGGAGAGTTGGCGAGAGTTGGGGGAGAGGAAGGAGAATTTGGGGAGAGTGGGAGGGGAGAGGGAGGGAGAGTGAGGGAGAGTGAGGGAGAGTTAGGGAGAGTGAGGGAGAGTTGGGGAGAGTGAGGGGAGATTCCGGAAGAGTGATCGAGAGTTGGGAGAGTAAGGGAGCGTGAGGGAGCTGGGGAGAGGAGGGAGAGTGAGGGAGGGTTGGGGAGAGTGAGGGAGAGTTAGGGAGAGGAAGGAGATTGGGGATAGGGAAGGAGAGCTTGGGGAGAGTGAGGGAGAGTTGAGGGAGAGTTAAAGAGGAGAGAGAGTGAGGGACAGGTGGGAGGGAGGAGAGTTTGGGAGAGTGAAGGAGAGGAAGGAGAGTTGGGGAGAGGAGGGAAGTTGGGAGAGGAGGGAGAGTTGGGAGAGAGGAAGAGTAAGAAAGTTGGGGAGAGTGAGGGGGAGGAAGACTGATGGGAGTGAGAGAGAGTTGGGAAGAGTGAAGGAGAGTTGGAAGTGGAGGGAGAATATGGGAGAGGTGGGGAGAGTGAGGAGAATAAGGGAGAGGGGGAGAGGCGGAGTGAGGGAGATCGAGGGAGAGTTGGGGAGAGAGAGGAAGACTAAGGGAGAGGTGGGGTGTAGGGAGAGTAATAAGAGAGAGGGAGAATGGTGAGAGGAGGTGGGAGAGGGGTTAAGTCATCATATTCAATGCAGCACCATGATCCGTCGGGTGACCAGAATGATCCGTCGGGTGACCACCATGATCCGTCGGGTGGCCACCATTATCCGTCGGGTGGCCATCAATATCCGATGAGTGGCCACCATTATTCGTCGGGTGACCACCATGATCCGTCGGGTGGCCACCATAATCCGTCAGCTGGCCACCATGATATGTCGGGTGGCCACTATGATCTGTTGGATGGCCACCATAATCCGTCGGTTGGCCACCATGATCCGTCGGGTGGCCACCATGATCCGTCGGGTGGCCACCATGATCCGTAGGATGGCCAGCATGATCCGTCGGGTGGCCACAATACACTGTTATCATGGACTCCCTTAGTATTGACACCCTCACGGTGATGACATTAAATCTTTAATAGGTCTTCTTCCTGTTCCTCCTCTTCTTCTTCCTGGTCCTCCTCCTTCCTCTTCTTCCTGTTCCTCCTCATCCTCTTCTCTTCTTACTGTTCCATCAGGTATTAGGTTGAGGTTGAAGTTAGATGAAGAGGTTAGGTAAGTAAGAAGTAGGTTAGTTTAGGTTAGGTTAGGTTAGTTAGTTAGCAAGTATTTTGAGTCTGCCGAAACCTGTGATAGGGTTGTGTTTACTGATGAGACAGAGAGAAACAGAGAGACAGACAGACAGACAGACAGGCAGATAGACAGACATACAAACAGAGGGAAAATTACGGATCAAGAGAGGAGGAAATGAAGAAGACAGACAGAGCAGACAGTCAGACAGACACAGACATACAAACAGACAAACAGAAGACAAACAGAAAGACAGACAGACAGACAAACAGAAAGACAGACAGACAGACAGACAGACAAAAGACAGAAAAACAGGAAAACAGACAAACACACAAACAGACAGACAGACAAACAGACAGACAGACAGACAGACAGACAAACAGACAAACAGAGACAAACAGAAAGACAGACAGACAGACAAACAGAAAGACAGACAGACAGACAAACAGAAAGACAGACAGACAGACAAACAGAAAGACAGACAGACAGACAGACAGACAAAAAGACAGAAAAACAGAAAAACAGACAAACACACAAACAGACAGACAGACAAACAGACAAACAGACAAACAGACAAACAGACAGACAGACAGACAAAGACAGTCAGACAGACATACAAACAGACAAACAGAGAGAAAAACAGAAAACAGACAAACACACAAACAGACAGACAGACAAACAGACAGACAGACAGACAGACAAACAGACAGACAGACAAACAGACAGACAGACAGACAGACAAACAGACAGACAGACAGACAGACAGAGACAAACAGACAGACAGACAAACAGACAGACAGACAGACAGACAGACAGACAAACAGACGGACACAGAGACTAAGTTCACCACACCACACCGATCACTACGGAGGACAAGTGTAAGGAAGGTCTGGCCTAATTTAATCCATAGGTAGGAGCCACTCAGGTGAACTAGGCTAATTACAATGACAGTATCAAAATTAGTAACATTAATTAGATGTCCCAGTACAGGTGTAGTTTATAGAGTGCAGATGTAATTTATGAAGTACAGGTAGTTTATGAAGCACAGGTAGTTTATGAATACAGGTGTAGTTTATATGAAGCAGGTGTAGTTATGAAGTACAGGTGTAGTTATGAAGCATGCAGTAGTTTATGAAGTACAGGTGTATATGAAGGCTATAAGTAGTTAAGTACAGAGTAGTTTATGAAGTACAGGGTAGTTTATAGACAGGTGTAGTTATGAAGCAATAAAGTAGTTATGAAGTACAGGTGTAAGTTATGAAGTACAGGTGTAGTTATAAGTACAGGGGTAGTTTATGAACAGTAGTTTATGAAGTACAGGTGTAAGGGTCCGTCACCTATCTCCCCACATCAACACCTCCCCCCCCCGTCCACCCTCTTGTGACCCGTCGTGTAGAAAGACCTTGAGCTCGCGGGTATGTTATAGAGTAGGAGGGGTGGATGACTACTTTTGACTGCGACTGTACAAATACTGGTACAAGTACAAGTACAGGTACTAGTACAAGTACATATACAGGTACAAGTACAGGTACAAGTACAAGTACATGTACAAGTACAAGTACAAGTACAGGTGCAAGTACAAGTACAGGTACAAGTACAGGTACAAGTACAGGTTACAGGTACAGGTACAGGTACAGTATAAGCACAGGTACAAGCATAAGTACAGGTACAAGTACAAGTACAGGTGCAAGTACAAGTACAGGTACAGGTACAGGTCAAGTATTACAGGTTACAGGTAGGCAGGTCATGTGCATACAAGTACAGGTACAAGTACAAGTACAGGTTACAGTACAGGTACAGGTACAAGTAAGGAATACAGGTACAGGTACAGGTGGCCAAGTACAGGTACAAGTACAGGTTACAGGTAAGGACAGCAATAAGTACAGGTACAAGTACAGTACAGGTATAGGTTGACAGGTACAAGTACAGGTACAGGCCAAGTACATGTACAAGTACAAGTACATGTAATAAGTATACAAGTAATGTAAGTACAGTACAGGTAATAGTACAAGTATTACGTATACAAGTACAAGTACATGTAATAAGTATGCTACAAGTAATAGGTACAAGTACAGGTATCATAAGTACATGTACAAGTATTAAGTACATGTACAAGTACAAGTACAAGTTGCAGCAGGTACAAGTACAGGTACAGGTACAGGTACAGGTACAAGTACAGGTACAAGTACAGGTACAAGTACATGTACAAGTACAAGTGACCTCCACCACCAAGCACTGCAAAGGTTTGGCAGCCAACTAGTACCACCCTTGTCATCGCCACCTCCTGCCACCGGCAGCCCCCACCCACCCTCATGCAGTCCGCCACTACAACAAAATTCAGCCCATAAGAGCCCGCACTGATAGATATAAGAACAGCACCATCCCATCTATTGTTAAAATAATAAACAACTCCTGATTTATGTACTGTACAGCCCTGTAAATGTATTCAACGCATATTATATCATTATGTCTAAATCAAATGTAAGTTCATATTTTCAGCCACTGGCTGCAACTCTATTAATAAACCGTTTATTATTATTATTATTACACACACACACACTCACACACACACACACACACACACACACACACACACACACACACACACACACACACACACACACGCACACACACACACACACACATTTTACTTGCTTTTAAGGCTCCATCAGTAGCCGAAGACGACTCTACTTCATTATAACATTGATGATGATGAGAGGTGAACCGTTATGTTGGTTTGGCGGTGCCACTCGGGTTGGCTGTGGAGCTCGATCTTGACTAACAGTCTCTATCACACATTGGCCAGCTCCGGGTTAGGTGGAGGTCTCGGGAGGGCGATTGTGTCTCCTATCCCTCCGTGCACATCTGGCACTATTACGCTCGTTCTCGAGATGTTTGACGCCTTGGGTAGTCGGTAGTAGGCAGCTATCAAACAGGGAGGTAATACGCCTGGGAAGATATTGGAAGCATAATGTGTTGTCTAATGGTAGACCCTGCTGCCATATGGCATCACAAAATTGTGACCAAGTCCCAGGTTGCTCATCTGACTTTCTGCTCATTTACACAATTGCAGGGTCTCAATTGTTTCTTACTTTGACAGTACAATATTCATATATTGTTTCTCAGTCTTGATTTATTTTAATTTTTTGCATTTATTTATGGTTTCTTCTTCTTATTATTATTATTCTTATTATTCTTATTATTCTTTCTTCTTTCTTCTTATTATTCTTATTATTCTTATTCTTATTCTTATTCTTATTCTTATTCTTCTTCTTATTATTATTATTATTATTTTCGCCTCGCCCCCAGTGACCCGTACCTGGGTGGTAATCCTATAAAAAGAAAAAAAAGGAGCGCTATTGACTTCAGTCGGATGAAATGGTCGAGACTGAGGAGAATGTTACTTGTTTTAACGTCATCTCAGCTGTTCTTCGTACCTCTTGCATTGATCTTCAGGGTTGTGAGTGCCTTCGGGCAGCTGCCCAAAGGATTTGGCGGCAGAGTCGGTGCTCTGGCATGCGGATGACGTGTCCCATCCATTGCATCTGTCGCTTCGCCAGAAATGCTCTATGCTGGCGGTGTTGGACCGCAGGCTGTCGCGGTATGAAGAAATTTTGAGGGACACCAAAGTTGAGAGAGAACTTTCCAGAGAAAGTTCTCATTGACGGTATCGAAAGCTATCGTTAAGTCGATGAAAGCTATGTAGAGGTCACAGTTGTGTTCATGGCATTTTTCTTGTAGTTGATTACCTAAAGATCATATCAGTTGTGCTGCGATCTTTACGGAAGCCACATTGTGCCTCAGGCAGAGTAGACTCAGCGATGTGTTGGGCATAATTTGCACTTTGCCTGCCACAGCCTCGGCTGTTGCCACAGATGGAACGGTCAACTTTTTTCTTGTAGATTGTGATGATGCTTGAGTTCCGCCATTATTTGGGGACGCTTTCGGCAGACCAGGTGGCAAGAATGAGTTGGTGGAGAAGCTGGAGGAGAAGATAGCCTCTGAAGGTAGACACGACACACACACACACACACACACACACACACACACACACAATGAACTTTGTGAGAGATGGGAAAGGTAAAGTGTTGAAGAGAGGGAGGAAAGGAGGGAGGAAGAAGAGATAGAAAGAAGAAGGGAAGGAGGAGAGAGGAGGAAGGATATGAGAGAGGCAGAGGAGGAAGGAAGGGATAGAGGGAGGGAGAGGCAGACAAAAAGTGGAGGAGAAGGGGAGGAGGAAGGAACGAGGAGGGGGGGAAGAAGTGAGGAGGAGGGAAGGCATAAAATGAGAGTGAGGGAAAGAGAGAAAGAAGAAAGAGGGAAGAAAGGAGGGAAGGAATGAGAGATAATCTGGAAAAGGAAGAAGGAAAAAGGAAGGGGAAAAATTGGGAAAACCAGAAGAGAACGAAGGAGGGAAACAATAGAGAGAGAGAGAGAGAGAGAGAGAGAGAGAGAGAGAGAGAGAGAGAGAGTGAGAGAGAGAGTGAAGGAAGGAAAGAAGGAAAGAAGGAAGGAAGGGGCGAGATAAGAGAGGGGGTGAATAGAATAAGGAATGGGAGGAGTGCGAAGAGGGAAGATAGAGATGGACGGAGAGAAGAAAGGAAGAAAGGAAGGAACGAAGGAAGGAAGGAAGGTAGGAGGAGATGAGGAGAGTAAGACATTGAAGGAGAGAGGTGAAGAGGTCAGAAGTGCTGGAAACAAAGGAACGAGGGAGAGTGAGAGAGAGTGAGAGAAAGTGAGGGAGAGAGGAGGGAGAGTGAGGGGAAAGTAGGAAAGCAGAAGGACTAAAAGAGAGAGTGACCCTACTCTCCATCCTACCATCCTACTCCCCATCCTACCATCCTTACTTCCATCCTACGATCCTACTCCCATCCTACCATCCTTACCCATCCTACCATCCTACTCCCATCCCACCATCCCATCCACCATCCCACTCCCATCCCCACCATCCCACTCCATCCCACGATCCTACCTCCATCCTACCATCCTTTCTCCATCCCACCATCCAACCTCCATCCCACCATCCTTACCTCCATCCCACGATCCTACTCCATCCCACCACATCCCACCTCCATCCCATCCTACCTCCATCCCACGATCCTACTTCCATCCCACCATCCCACCTCCATCCTACGATCCTACTCTCCATCCTACCATCCTTACCTCCATCCTACCATCCCACTCCATCCTACCATCCCTACTCCATCCCACCATCCTACTCTCCATCCTACCATCCTTTCTCCATTCCCACCATCCAATCTCCATCCCACATCCCATTCCATCCCACGATCCTACTTCCATCCCACCATCCTACTCTCCATCCCACGATCCTACCTCCATCCTACCATCCCTTACCTCCATCCCACCATCCTACCTCCATCCCACGATCCCACTCCATCCCACCATCCCTACCTCCATCCCACCATCCCATTTCCATCCTCACCATCCTTATCCATCCCACCATCCTACTCTCCATCCCACCATCCTTACTTCCATCCTACCATCCTACTCCATCCCACCATCCTTACCTCCATCCTACCATCCTTACTCTCCATCCCACCATCCTTACTCTCCATCCCACGATCCTACCTCCATCCTACCATCCTTACTTCCATCCTACCATCCTACTCTCCATCCTACCATCCTACCCTCCATCCTACCATCTTACCTCCATCCTACCATCCTTACTCTCCATCCCACCATCCTTACCTCCATCCTACCATCCTACTCTCCATCCTACCATCCTTACTCCATCCTACCATCCTACTCCATCCCACCATCCTCTTTCTCCCATCCTACCATCCTACTCCATCCTACGATCCTACTCTCCATCCTACCATCCCACTCTCCATCCTACCATCCTTTCTCTCCATCCTACCATCCTACTCCATCCTACCATCCTTACTCCATCCTACCATCCTACTCTCCATCCTACCATCCTTACCTCATCCACCTCATCCTTTCTCCATCCTACGATCCTACTTCCATCCTACCATCATCCTACTTCCATCCTACCATCCTACTCTCCATCCTACCATCCTACTCCATCCTACCATCTTACTTCCATCCCACTTACCCACCTCCATCCTCCCATCCTACTCTCCATCCCACCATCCTTACTCTCCATCCTACCATCCTACTCCATCCTACCATCCTTACTCCATCCTACCATCCAACTCTCTCCATCCTACCATCCTTACTTCCATCCTCCCACGATCCTACTCTCCATCCTACCATCCTTACTCTCCATCCTACCATCCTTTCTCCATCCTACGATCCTACTCTCCATCCTACCATCCTTACTTCCATCCTACCATCCTACTCTCCATCCTACATCCACTTCCATCCTACGATCCTACTCCCCATCCCTACCATCCTTACTCCATCCTACCATCCTACTCTCCCATCCTACCATCCTACTCTCCATCCCACCATCCTACTCCCCATCCTACCATCCTTACTTCCATCCTACCATCCTACTCTCCATCCTACCATCCTTACTCTCCATCCTACCATCCCACCTCCATCCTACCATCCTTACTCTCCATCCTACCATCCTACTCTCCATCCTACCATCCTACTCTCCATCCTACGATCCTACCTCCATCCTACGATCCTTACTTCCATCCTACCACCATCCTACCCATCCTACCATCCTACTCTCCATCCTACCATCCTACTTCCATCCTACCATCCTACTCTCCATCCTACCATCCTACTCTCCATCCTACATCCTACTCCATCCTACCATCCTTACTTCCATCCTACCATCCTACTCTCCATCCTACCATCCTACTTCCATCCTCACATCCTACTCCATCCTACCATCCTACTCTCCATCCCACCATCCTACTTCCATCCTACGATCCTTCACTCCATCCTACCATCCTTACTCCATCCTACCATCCTACTCTCCATCCTACCATCCTTACTCTCCATCCTACCATCCTTACCATCCTACCATCCTACTTCCATCCTACCATCCTACTCTCCATCCTACCATCCTTTCTCTCCATCCTACCATCCTACTCTCCATCCCACCATCCTACTTCCATCCTACCATCCTTACTCCATCCTACCATCCTTTCTCTCCATCCTACCATCCTACTCTCCATCCTACCACCATCCTTTCTCTCTCCATCCTACGATCCTACTCCATCCTACCATCCCACCATCCTACCATCCTACCTCCATCCTACCATCCTACTTCCATCCTACCATCCTACTCCATCCTACCATCCTTACTTCCATCCTACCATCCTACTCTCCATCCTACGATCCTACTCTCCATCCTACCATCCTACTCCATCCTACCATCCTTACCCTCCATCCCACCACATCCTTACTTCCATCCTACCATCCTACTCTCCATCCTACCATCCTTACTTCCATCCTACCATCCTTACTCTCCATCCTACCATCCTTTCCTACCATCCTTACTCCATCCCTACCATCCTACTTCCATCCTACCATCCTTACTTCCATCCTACCATCCTACTCTCCATCCTACCATCCTACTCTCCATCCTACCATCCTTACTTCCATCCTACCATCCTACTCTCCATCCTACCATCACTCCATCCTACCATCCTACTCTCCATCCTACCATCCTTACTCTCCATCCTACCATCCTTACTCTCCATCCTACCTCCTTACTCTCCCATCCTACATCTTACTCTCCATCCTACCATCCTTCTCTCCATCCTACATCCTTACTCTCATCCTACCATCCTTACTCTCCCACGCCCTACCATCCTTACTCTCCATCCTCTGCATCATACTCTCATCCTGTCCTACTCTCTGTCCTGCCATCCTTACTCTCCAGTCCTGCCATCCTTACTCTCCATCCTGCCAACCTTGCCTCCCGTCCTGCATCCTTGCTCTCGTCCTGCCATGTACCCTCCGTCCTGTCCTACTCTCGTCACCATTTCATGTCATCCCTGCCGTCTGCTCTCATCCTGCCATTCCTTCTCTCCCGTCCTGCATCCTTGCTCTCCCGTCACCGTCCTTGCTCTCGTCTACCATCCTTACTCTCCATCCTACCGTCCTACTCTCCATCCTACCATCCTTACTCTCATCCTACCATCCTTACTCTCCGTCCTACCATCCTTGCTCTCCATCCTACCCTTACTCCATCCTACCATCCTACTCTCCCATCCTGTCCTTGCTCTCCAGCCTACCATCCTTACTCTCATCCTACCATCCTTACCTCCATCCTGCACCCTTACTCTCCATCCTCAGTCCTCTCTCCATCCTACAATCCTTCTCCATCCTGCATCCTTACTCTCATCCTCACCATCCTTGCCTCCATCCTACCATCCCTTCTCCATCCCTGCCATCCTGCTCTCCCGTCCTGCCATCCTTATCTCCTCCTGTCCTTACTCTCCATCTGCCATCCTTACTCTCCGTCCTGCATCCTTACTCTCCTTCCTACCGTCTCTCTTCACCCATCGCCCTCCCGTCTGCCGTCATTTGCTCTCCATCCTGCCATCCTGCTCTCCGTCCTGCCATCCTTGCTCTCCCGTCCTACCATCATATATCCATCCTGCCTTTCTCCATCCTGCCATCCTTGCTCTCCATCCTCTCCATCCTCTCATCCTGCCATCCTTGCTCTCCATCCTGCATCCTTGCTCTCCATCCTACCATCCTTGCTCTCCATCCTGCATCCTCCTCTCCATCTGTCCTTACTCTCCATCCTGCTCCATCCTGTCCTGCTCCTCCCTCATACCACCTTGCTCTCCATCTGTCCTGCTCTGCATCCTCTGTCATATATCCTGCATCGCCCTCCATCCTGCCATCCTTGCTCTCCCCTTCCCATCCTTATGCTCACGTCTCCTGCCATCCTTACTCTCGTCACCATCCCATTCTGCTCACGTCCTGCCATCTCCTCTCCGTCTGCCACCCTTATCTCCGTCCTGCCATCCTTGCTCTCGTCCTGCCAGTTGCTCTCCGTCCTGCAAATCCTTGCTCTCCGTCCTGCCGTCCATCTCTCCATCCTGCCATCCTGCTCTCATCCTACCATCCTTACTCTCCATCCTGCCATCGCCCTCTCATCCTCCCATCGCCTCTCATCCTACCGTCCTTCTCCATCCTGCACACCTTACTCTCCTCCTACATCTGCCCTCCCATCCTACCATCCTTACTCCCATCCTACCATCCTTACTCTCCCATCCTACCATCCTTCTCTCCATCCTGTCCTTACTCTCCATCCTACCATCCTACTCTCATCTACCCATCCTTACTCCATCTCCATCCTTCTCTCCATCCTATCCTTGCTCTCCATCCTACCATTGCCTCCGTCCTACCCTTCCATCGTCCTGCCATCGCCCCTTATCCCATCCTGCATCCTTACTCTCCATCCTGCCATCCTTGCTCTCCCATCCTACCATCATACTCTCCCGTCTCCATCCTGCTCTCCGTCCTGCCCATCCTTGCCTCGTCCTGCCATCCTGCCTTGTGCGTGGCTTTTTTAC
>NW_024717901.1:0-15000 GCF_018991925.1 Homarus americanus
TTGAATGCGTTTGAAGCATCCAGCATTGACTACTATTACTACTACTACTACTACTATTACTTTTTTTTACGTGGCCTCCAGCCTCCCCTGGTCAGCCACACCTTCGCCACCATTATATTACTCATTATTAAATATCCTAATACACAAGTAGCCATCCCATTCAAAGTCAGAGTTAGTTGAGCCGCAGACCCATGCGGGCATTCAGTGACTGTTGCCTCATAGTCAATATCTGCGACCGTTGTCGAATTTGGGGCCGATGCTCGCGTTCCCTAGAGGCAAAGCAATGCAGACCTAAGCAGGGAGAAGGACAGTCGACATCTCAACCAGGCTGCAACGTGGCTTCTGGGCTGCTGCTTCTGCTCAAACAACACTTCCTCCAGTCTTTCATAAAAGCGTTTTGCACTTGGTACCATCCCACCAGAAGTTGTGAACACCAGAGGAGTGAAGCTGCCCTGATCCACATTCTGAATTCTCTGTCCATACGCCCTAATCTTGTCGTTCTCGTTCCTCTTGTGTGCAACCTCGAGAGACAGGGCACGGGTGAGACGGGCCAGGGGTCGAGAATCCTGATGTCAGCTGAGACATTTAAGACTCGTCCATAATATCCCAGGGTCACTGACCAGTTGTAAAGAGCTTTACTTGTTCCGTCCCTCAACCTGAAGCTGTTCTAAGACAAGTCAAGTCACTCTACGTCACTCCAGTTTTCTTCTCTCGTAACTTACAATTTTTTCAACTATAAATCAGTAGTTCTATTTATCTAAAGAGTTTATATTATTCTTTCAAATACACACGAAAATGGGTCCCGTATGTCTTAAAAAATGGCAAAATCATGAAATACATAGAGAATATTGTTTGTACCGGATCCCTGGATACTAAGGCGATGTTCAAAATATAATCGGCTTTTCTAGTTAGGGAATAACGTGTTATTTTAATCTATCTTACCTAATTTTAAATAAGAAATAGATTGTTGTGTTTTATAAATATGCTTTAACTTTAAAAAAAAATCAAATAAATCATCAATTATTAAGAAAAAAATTAAAACATTATCCCGTTCGTTGATAATCACTAACATGGTCACGTCTCATGTAAATAAACACCTTGTACATCTGGCAGTTCTCTCAGTTTACGCTGCAGGTATGAAGATTTTTTTTATTATTTTTTTTTTTTACGGGAATTAGCCCACCCAGGCACAGGTCACTGACCCACATCGGGACCTGGGGGGCGAAATAATAATAATAATAATAATAATAATAATAATAATAATAATAATAATAATAATAATAATAATAATGATAATGATAATGATAATAATGATAATGATAATAATAATAATAATAATAATAATAATAATAATAATAATAATAATAGCAATAATAAAGAACCACAAAGAAATACAAAATGAAAAAAAAAATCAAAAGTGAGGAACAATATATGTATGTTGTGTTGTCAATAGTAAGAGAAACAATTGAGACCCTGTAATTGTGTGTAAATGAGGCAGAAAGTCAGATCAGCAACCTGGGACTTGGTCACAATTTTTGTGATACCATATGGCAGCAGGGTCTACCATTAGACAACACATTATGCTTCCAATATCTTCCCAGGCGGTAGTACCTCCCTGTTTGGTAGCTGCCTACTACCTACTACCTACAAATTATATTTTGTATCGACTCTGAGGTGTTTATCCTTCGGCTTTACACTTCCAAATACTTTTTTTTTCTCTGTTTCAGCCGCTAGAGTATATTTTTTTTTCATCTCCATTTAAATGTTTGGTCAAGAGGTCCCACGGCAGAGTGTTTAATTGGTTTACAGGTTATGTGTATATGTGTGTATGTCGTATATATGTGTATATTAGTTCCGGGTTGTAGTTTCTTTTGTTTTTTGTATGATTCTCGTTGTGTGTGTGTGTGTGTGTGTGTGTGTGTGTGTGTGTGTGTGTGTGTGTGTGTGTGTGTGTATGTGTGTGTGTGTGTGTGTGCAAACTTGTATGTGTCCTTCAGGGAACACGGAACTTCCAAAATTACTAACAATAATAATGAATATATTCCCTTTCGTATGCATGTATGTATGTATGTATGTATGTATGTATGTATAAACAAATCTTAGTTCATCCTAGACAAAAAAAATAACACCTCAGAATTACGTAACCTAGAAGAGAAAAAATACACATTTCTTGTACCTCATCGTCCCCTTGCCACTGTACCGCCACTGTACCGCCACTGTATCTCATTGTAATTCTGTGGCTTTAGTCTGTGGTCTTGAGTCTGAAGGTTCACGCCAGGGGGTCAAAGAGAGGTCAGAGGTCATGCAGGTGTAATCTGTCCTGGGAATGGGAACGGAAGGTTGTCTGTGTTGAGTTGGTGATGACGATTCTGTGTTGATTTACACACACACACACACACACACACACACACACACACACACACACACACACACACACACGAAACACAACCATCACAGTTGCCAATTCAAGCGTTTTTCTGTAAATTAAAATTATTCCAAAACACGAATATATTTTTTTCTGTGAGTGAACGAGAGAAGGAAACTTAGAATAAAGATGAAGAAGAAAAAAAAACGATTATTTTGCAGTTATCATTTTTTTTCCTTCGTGTGACAAAGTTATAATTTAATAACATGTTGTCATGGGAGGAATTTTGTTTGTTGTTTCTTTACATCCAAACAAACTTGTAAGGGCTTGGTGGTCTCTCTCTCTCTACTTCGATACATACATACATACATACATACATACAAAGTCACAATGATCACATGAATAGGTTTGAGCTCTGTTAAGTATATTCAGGAACAACAAAAACAACGTGGGTAAAAACATCTTTGTAATTAATGATTTCGCTGCGGCTCTAGACAGTATTAGTGTAGTACATTATTGCCAAGGGATACCGAACATAGGATATAGTATTTTTGTTGTATTTCACTAATGAAGTAACAGTGTATTTCCATAGTAGAGAATTAACTAACTCAATTTGCTTTTGAGATGTATTTATATGGGAAAGGGAAAACGGGTCGAGCAGGGGTGACAACCGTTGAGACAATACGCTACCCTCAACCACCACCACTTCACCACATACAAAGTAGCGGCCGTGTGCTTCAATTTAATTTGGATCCCTCACTTTACACACCATTAAAGATACAGACAAACCCACAGTTCTTATCGACCAGGTATAAAACACATAAGGGAAAGGGTGAGGTTGGTAGCTCTGACTCAGTGCTGACGTAACGGTTGGTACGCCGTAGCCTCGCTTGTTTAAATTTCGATGTTGGTAGAGTACAGTGGCCATAATAAGACATAATAAGACTCAACAAAGCTGCGGTCCTTCTTAATGTCACTGTTGGAGGAAAGAAAAGGTGACGAGCAAGAAGCAAAAGGCATGGCGAGAGGTGACAATGCAGGCGACAGTAGACCGCTAGAACGCAGACAATATGGCGTCAACAAAGGGAAGGTGTGTGTAAAAATATTGTTTACTGTGGGTATAAATTATGAAGGTCTGATGTTGATTAACTGATCACTAATATAACTTAGCCTGATCTTATAATATATTAATACGTCCTGAGGAATACTAAAGAAGATATATCACGTCAACAACTGAAGCGTTTGTATTTAACTCAACCTGGGTATATAAAAGGCATATATAGCTCTTGAAATATTATTAAGCCATATAATAATGTTTTATTTGCGTTAATAATAGAGTGAGATTTTGTTTAGCATTTTTGGTTCTTTTGTTATTATTTTTTTAATTAATGTAGAGCACAGTGTGTACAGTTAGTTCATAGTAGCAGGTATTATGACTGATTGTTTGGCATTAGTAAACAAAGAGGGCGTAAGTTTATTTAAGAGAAATAATTTTCAATTTTGATAATCAAAAAAAGAATTTATTCTGAGTGATTCGATTTTTCCGTGACAATTATGCCCCCTCCTCCCCCCTCCCCCCACACACACAAAAAAACAAAACAATAGATATCCACCAAATCTTGACGTTAGGCAACATTTATTATACCGTTTGATTTGAGAACAAACTAGGGACCCCAAATCTGCTGTGTTTTGTTTTATTATTCAAAGTCATATGCATCACTTAGGAACACCATTACTTAACACTTTAAATATTGTATGAACTAATGAACCTGTCCAATTAGCTGTTTTATAACGCTCAAACATGGATTCGTCAATTTATGTTATGACATCTTTATCAACAATCCCCCTGATTGGTTGGTTCGCATAATCTCATTGTACGACGTCATTAAAGAAGCCAACGCTCTAATTGGGTATCAACACGACGCTTTGGCCAATAAACACCCTAATTTGTTAACTCACGAAACCTCAATGAATGATGTAACTAATAAGAAGCATTGTAATTGGTCAGCAAAATGACGTCATTGTGATACGTCATAACCTTATAAAGATTTTATTGGTTGATTACACGACGAGTCAACATTATGGGCGGGGAAGACGTCTCGTAGCTGCGTGTCGAAGGGGATTTTTTTCTCTTATGACTTGTCGTTAGATGGGAAGAACGACAACTTAATCTAACCTAATGTAACCTGACCAGACCTTGATGGCTTCTACCAACAAATAAATGGATGAAAATTCCCAACCAATTATCATAAAACTCGCCAACGGACGCCATGAAACGATGACGTCACGAAACGATGACGTCACGAAGAACTTAGCCAATCAGCTTGATACAAAAATTTCGTGAGACAAAAATAAAATTACCTTAAAACATCTAAGAAAGTTTAATTGACTTCAAGTTCATAATATACTTTAAATATAAGTGTATGGAGAGTATTTGTAGTGTATAAAAGTGTATGTAGAGAGTTTAGAAGTCTTATTATGGAACTCGTAAATTAAACGTCTGTGTTCGTGTGTGTGTTCGTGTGTGTGTGTTCGTGTGTGTGTGTTCGTGTGTGTTCGTGTGTGTGTTCGTGTGTGTGTTCGTGTGTGTGTGTTCGTGTGGGTGTGTTAAGTGTTGTGGCGCCTCTGAATCGTCCAGGTAACACAGGTATTGTTAATTATTCGTAGTTAATTGAGTGTAAGGTTGCCTATTGATCACCTGAGAGAGAGGGCGAGAGAGAGAGAGAGACAGGTAGAGAGAGAAAATGAGACACAAAGAGAGCTAGGTTAGAAGAAGAAGTTAGGGAGGACGGAGGCTGTGTACACAGGCAGAGTATATTTGCTGTGTGGCAATTACTGCAGGTAGATCAGTACTTATCTATCTATCTGTCTGTCTGTCTGTCTGTCTGTCTGTCTGTCTGTCTGTCTGTCTGTCTGTCTATCTGTCTGTCTGTCTATCTATCTATGGTTTGAATGACTGAATCTGTAAGAAAAATAATTTGAAATTCATGACGATTAACAGCGATTACCACGAGGGGATTACACGATAGCGATTAAGATTACACTGAGGATTAATGAAGGTTAATACACCACACAAGAGATTAATATTAATAGATTACAATAAATCGAAAAAAATCCTAAACTCAGATTATTAACCGGATTTTTTCTTGGATTACATTATTATTATTATTATTATTATTATTATTATTATTATTATTATTAGTTATTCGGTTTATTCTTGTTAGTATATGAGTCAATTAGTTTTTAAGTCAGTCAGTCAGTCAGTTAGTCTTTCAGTAAGTCAGTCAAGTCAGGCAAAATTAGTCACTTAGTCAGTCAATCAATAAGTCAGGATAAGCATTCATAGAGCCGGGTTCAGTTGGAGTAGGCTTATATAAATAGGTCAATAGGTATGTAGGTTATTCTAATGACCTGACCTGACCTGACCTTCGGCTACCCTCCTCCCACTATGATGTTCATTTGTTACCCCGGGGGACAACCTTGGCATCGACAGAGCGTAGATTTGTTTACAAGTCGGGGAAATTTCCGCCTTGCCACCGTGTCGTGTTAATAGATCTGTCAGTGACTTAACTAACTATCTAACTATCTAACTAACAAACTAACTAACTCAACCAACTAACTATCTAACAAACTAACGAATTAACTATTTTCTTCTCTTCTCTCCTTCCCTTCCCCTCCTTCTCCATTCCCTACCTTCTCTTATCCCTTCCTCTCTTCTCTCCTTCTCCCCTCCCATTCTCCCTTTCTTTACTTCATCCACCTTTTCTTCTCTTCCTGCCTCTCTCCCCTTCTCTACTCCCCCCTCCTTCTCCTTCCCTCCATCCTTCCCCACTCCCTCCTCTTTCACCCCTCCCTCCTTCACCCCCTCCCTCCTTCACCCTCCCTCCTTCAATTCTCCTCCTTCACCTCCCTCCCCCCTTCACCCCTCCCCCTCCTTCACCCTCCCTCCTTCACCCCTCCCTCCTTTCTCCCTCCCCCTCTCCTCCCCATATAGACTAACTCTATCTCCCCAAGTTTTAAACATTTATTCTTAAACTCAAGGAGTGTAAAATTTAGAAGACATTTTGACGTACACTCTACATGATTGAAAACCTTTTATTAAATATAGCTACACATCAATCCACTCCGTTCTTGAATTATTTATCTGCTAATGCGTTCGTAGAAGTCCTCAAACTAGATTTTCTATGAATGTCAACAAACAATGCGATGCTCCATACACATGTCAAGGAAAATGATATTAAATTATTAAATGCTAAGATACGAAGGCCAAGTGTGGTAGGCAAATTATTATTGTTTTTTATTTAATTGGGATTTTTTTTTTTTTTTAAGATATGAAATACAATGATCTGAAACCCATTAATGTCCGGGAAATTATTAGAAGTTATTGTGTGTTATACGAAGCCAAATTATATCAGATAAATTATTTGGAATTAATCGATACTTAAATATGAAGACAAATTGAGTGAGGGAATTTTTTGAAGATGTTTATTAGTACGATATGAAGGTTTGTTAAGGTAATTATATATGTAAATTGGTTTAGAAGTGACTTATTTGTCTCTATACAGGTGTGGAAGCCTCTCATTCATCTCTATACAGGTGTGGAAGCCTCTCATTCATCTCTATACAGGTGTGGAAGCCTCTCATTCATCTCCATACAGGTGTGGAAGCCTCTCATTCATCTCCATACAGGTGTGGAAGCCTCTCATTCATCTCCATACAGGTGTGGAAGCCACTCATCCTTAGTCTAGCAGGTGTGGAACTGGATAATTGTCTCTTAACAAGTGTGGTAACCCCCCCCCCTCCTGTACTTACCTGTGATCATTATGGTAAGTTTGGAATCCAATAGTGAGGATGTGAAACTCTTCCATTCCTCGACGCCTCGCCCACGTCACCTGTTAATCGGGAGAAATAGGTTGAGGGAAATACCAATTAAGAGAAAACAGGTGTGAAGGTAACACTAATTAAGAGAAAACAGGTGTGAAGGTAACATTAATTAAGAGAAAACCAAACCTAACCTAACCTAACCTAACCTAACCAAACCAAACCAAACCTAACCAAACCAAACCATCTCTTTGACTTCTGGTTTATTTTCTCAATAATATATAATAATTATTACACAAAAAACATAAAACATAAAAAAAATAAAAATAATAATCAGTAGCATAAATAAAGAGCCAATTTATCACAATACTTTTTTAATAATAATAATGACTCTGAATATTAATTTAATCGTAGGAATTAAAACAAAAAAAACTGTTTTAATTCAGCCGCTGTATAAACAGTATAAAAGTGGTACGGTGGCGTAGTATATAGAGAGTTCATTACGTGTCCTAAAGGTCGCTGGTTTGAGTTTAGGCCGAGATAGATAGATAGAGATAGATAGATAGATAGATAGAGATAGATAGATAGATAGATAGATAGATAGATAGATAGGTTTTAATATCAGGTAATGTAATACAACTAATTCATCATCACTATTTAGCCATTAAGACCCCCCCCTCCAGACCCCCCTCCAGACCCTACAGCCCCCCATTGCTTCCACTTGCCCCCCCCCACTCAGGTACCCCCTTCAGGTGTTTGTATGTGAAGGTGATTTGGTCTAAGAGAGAGAGAGAGAGAGAGAGAGAGAGAGAGAGAGAGAGAGAGAGAGTGATCCTGTCCACACAATGACTCACGGTCGATAATCTTCCTTGATACGACCAGATTTACGACCGTACTGGATGCCTGTAAGTCACGCCAATTCTCAACTTAGCACTTTGTAATACTCACCTGCCCAAATTGGCGAGTGTGTGAAGATTTGGCGACTTGTGGTAACATTTGGCGAGTGTTGGCGTACTGTGTTAAGATTTGGCGACTTGTGGTGATATTTGGCAATTTTTTGTGTGTTGTGTATTATGATTAAGCGAGTATAAATTGGCGCGAGTATTAGTTTAATGAGCTGAAATTCGCCGAGTAAATTATCTAAAAAAAAAAAATAAAAGGCGCATTTAACACATTCACAGATGGTCACTTACAACACAACCACACTTTATATAAAACTATATACTGTAGTAGTAGGAATAGTCTCATTATATATCTATTCTATATAATTTATAGCTGGAACTGTTATCATACACCTCAAGGCTTAAACATACTAATATCATTCACTAATCACCATCATTATGTTATATCATGACGTTACAAACACACATACAGTCAAGTTACACACGGGGGAGTCTGTAGTTAGTCCTGTAATAATTGAGGAGTGGCAATTACAGTGGTTCATTAACGACGTCTATAATAGTGAAGCAATTTAAACCACCTTGTTAAGTAACTGTATTCACACCCTTTCTCTCTCCCCTCCTCTCTCTCATCCCCCCCTCTTTCTAAACCTCTACTTCCTTCCCCCTTCCACCTTCTCACCCCTTCTCTTTCACCCCCTCCTCCTCAAACCTTCCTTCCCCTCCCCCAACACCCCGCTGCTGCTAAAGCACGTTAATCGTCTGTCATTACACGTTATGTTATGCTCTGTTATGTGCTATGTTCTGTGTTGTGTTATGTTATCATGTTATGTGTATATTATGTGTTGATGTTATGTTATGTTCTGGCATTTGTTAACATTTGGCTGTTACCTTGTTATTGATTAGTGAGTTTTTAATAAGTTATGTGGGACGACAGTGGGATATTATTTAACCTTTGTGTACAATGATTTTAATCTCTTGAGTACGATAACTTAATATCTTGAGATAACTTAACCTCTTGAGTACGATAACTTAATATCTTGGTACGGTATTAACCCTTTGGCATTAACGTAACCTCTTGAGTACGTTAACTTAATCTCTTGAGTAAATAACCAACCTTTTGTACGATAGTTAATATCTTGAGTACGATAATTTAACCTCTTAAGTACAATGTCATAGCCCACTCTTGAGTATGATAACTTAACCTCAATTACAATCATAACACCTTGAGTACAATGATTTGATTATCGTACTCGAAACTTTATTATATTTATCGGACTCATTCATTGTACTCAAGAGCTATACGGCTGGCTAGTTGTCTAATGGAGCGTGACGACTAGCGAGCTTACTATTCATCCGTCTTACTATTCAAGTTGACTATCAATCTATCCAGCAAGCTGACTATCCACCTATCTTCGTATCCAACAAGCGTGACGTAGTTGGTAATGGTGTGACGTAGTTGGTAATGGTGTGACGTAGTTGGTAATGGTGTGACGTAGTTGGTAATGGTGTGACGTAGTTGGTAATGGTGTGACGTAGTTGGTAATGGTGTGGCGTAGTTGGTAATGGTGTGACGTAGTTGGTATTGGTGTTATTGCGTGAGTTGGTAATGGTGTGACGTAGTTGGTAATGGTGTGACGTAGTTGGTAATGGTGTGACGTAGTGGTAATGGTGTGACGTAGTTGGTAATGGTGTGACGTAGTTGGTACGGTGTGACGTAGTTGGTAATGGTGTGACGTAGTTGGTAATGGTGTGACGTAGTTGGTAATGGTGTGACATAGTTGGTATTGGTGTGACGTAGTTGCTATATCAGTTTATTGACTTATAATACTATCAAATATATAGAAGTATTGAGATAGGTTTGGTTAGGTTAGGTTAGGTATATTTGCCCTACCTTCACGTGCATTTTCTCCTATCTTCACGTACTTATTTCTCCTTATCTTCACGTTCATAAAAAATAATCTCCTTCATTCTTTTTATTCATCTATATACTCTCTCTCTCTCTCTCTCTCTCTCTCTCTCTCTCTCTCTCTCTCTCACATTCCATACTTAATTGCATCTCTAGATACGCTAACACTCACACAGCGGGTGCCTATCGATTTAATGACCTCCGTGTACGCGTGTTATTAGTGCGTGTGTGTGTGTGTGTGTGTAGTAGTAGTAGTAGTAGTAGTAGTAGTAGTAGTAGTAGTAGTAGAATGTAATAATAATAATAATAATATCTAATATTAACAACGACAATAATATTAAATAATAATAGCGTGCGTCACAATCTACTATCATCATCATCATCATCATCATCGTCATCATCATCATCATCATCATCATCATCATCAAAACCACAACCAATCATACACTGACAGTAACAATATGACATTCTGTAATTCAGTATCATAGTGTACACCTACTGTTTAATTCACCACCTCACCTTTCTTAGACACTACCTGAATAATTTAGAGCACCTGAGACTCCCTTAGCTACATTAACAGGTGTTTCTTCATTATTAATTATTCACTATATTTGTTCCTGTGTTTGTGTGTTTGTTCTTGTATCTGTAATTGTTCCTGTGCTTGTTTATTTCTGTATCTATTTGTTCCTGTGTTTGTTCTTGTATCTGTACTTGTTCCTATGTTTGTGTGTGTTTTGTATCTGTATTTGTTCCTGTAATTGTAACTGGACCTGTAACCTCCTCCAATGGCAATTGTTACTGTACCTATAGCTGTATTTGTACCTGTACTTACACCGAGTCATTTTAACTCTATACCTAACTGTACTTGTATATTTACCTACACCTGTAATTGCACTTCACACCTGTAATTCTTTTCTTTCTCTTGTATATGAATAAATGAACAAAAAGCTTTACTTTATCTAAATGTACAGAATACAGTAAATATGTCGACCTAAATGGCTTGGGCTCTGTAGAAAATTATGAGGACACTAAATGAACCCTTTGAGTAATACCTGGAAAATCGGTCCATTAATTCACGACACAAATTTTAGGTAAGATAATTACTCTTAAAATTTTAGGTAATTGTAATAATAATTTTGTTACGTTATTGTAATTATCCTTAAAATATTAGATAAAATAACTTTACCTTAAATTTTTAGACAGTTCAATTATATACTTTTAAAGACCATTAAGTTTTTTTTATATTTTGGGCATTTGAATATACCTCCTGAACATACCTTTAAATTTTAGGGAACTACTCTAATGAAGCAGGAATAATGACGCTAAAATTAACCTTAAAAAAAAAGAAGGCTACTGTTTTTTAAATATTGACCACACTGCAACATATTGACTTATACAGCTTCTGTGAGTGGCTCAGGGTGCGCCATTAAGTTTGGTGAGGATACATAAGAATCGTGGGGGTGAAGGTGAAATATTAGGTGTTATTTTAATTAAATCTAGCCTCCTCCAGTGTCTTAAACATATACTGCCAATATATGTTTTCCTAGCTGATCAGTCCATTCAGCTACGCCATAGTATTTTTTGTTGATATGTGGCAATATGTTTTGTTGGTATGTAGCCATTTGTTGATTATGTAATGTTTTTTGTGAAATGTAGCCAAAGTTACTATTTTACCCCAAAGTTTTTGTAGAGAATATTAAGTTTCAACGATATTAGATGACATTTTCTGATGATTATAATGAGTTTTTGTTGGTGTCATGCCAAAGTGAACATTTTCACACCAAACTTCTTACTTCTTTATTTACTCCTTCCTCTTCTTTGTTCCCTCTCTCTCCCTTGTTCCCTCCCCTCACCTTTGTTCTCCCTCTCTTGCTTGTTACCTTCTTACCCTTTGTTCCCTCCCCTCACCTTGTGCCTCCTCTTGCCTTTGTTCCCTCCCTCTACCTTTGTTCCTCCCTCACCTTTGTTCCCTCCCTGCCCCTTTTTTCCCTCCCTCCACTCCCCTTTGTTCCTCTCCCTCACCCCTTGTTACCTCCTCACCTTTGTTGTTCCCTCCTCTGCCTTTGTTGCCTCCCTCACCCTTTGTTACCTCCCTCCTCCCTTTGTTCCCTCCCTCACCCTTTGTTCCCTCCCTTGGCGTTTGAAGGGAAGGGGAAAGGAAGAAGGAAGAAGACAGGGAGAGAGAGAGGAGGAGAGAGGTTTGTGTGAGGGTGAGGGAGAATGGAGGAGAGATGAGAGCAGAAGAGGGAGGGAGAGAAAGAGGGGAGAGATGTCATGGGACAGGGGAGGTAAGAGGGGAACAGGAGACATAAAGGAAGTGGAGATGGAGAATAAATAAAGGAAGGGGATGAGAGAATAGATGAAAACGAGGGAAGAGAGGGGGGAGGAAGACTTTTAGTGAGAGAGTAAGAGAGAGAGGGAGACAGAAGGGGTGAGGGGGGGGAGAGAGAGTATTGTAGGCTGGTGAGTCACAAGTAAAATAGGAGGAGAGGGGAGAATAATAATAGGGTGAGAGAGAAATGAGAGGGGTAGGTGAGAAATGAGAGGGGTATGAGAGGGAATAAGAGAATGGTGTGAGGTGAAGAGAAATTAACAAGGAAGAGTAGAAGAGACAGACAGACAGAGAAAGAGATAAATAGTGAGAGACAAAGAATAAAGGACACCTGTTATCCTACTTCCTTCCCTCCTTCTCTTTCCTCCCCTGACCTTTTTTTCTTCTCCTTCCTTCTCTTCTTTCCTTCTATTCCACCCCATTCCTCCCCATCCCCTCCCTTCCCCTCAATCCATCTTTCACCACCACTACCCCATCAACCATTCTCCCATTTTTTTCTCCTTTTCTCCTCCTCTCCCTCTTTTCTCACCTCTTCCCATTCTCTCCTCTTCCTCCTCTCCTCTCTCTCCATCACCTCTTCCCATTCTCTCCTCTTCTTCCTCCTCTCCCTCTTTCCATCACCTTTTCCCATTCTCTCCTCTTCTTCCTCTCTCCTCTTTCCATCCTCCTCTTCTCCCTCACCCTCTCCCTCTCACTACAGGAGAATAATTACGAACCAGGTATTTCAAAGGTAATGACCATTTATCAGTGTTGTTGTACTTCCTCTTGTTCTCAACTTGCCTCCTGTTTGTCTGCTACCCGCCAGGTAATAAGTGTGTGTTCTTGGAAGTGTAACCCGGAAACAATGAGAGTATTAGATCCAGGTTGAGGTATTGCTGATAGTACTATTGCTATTACTGCTATTACTATTTCTGCTAGTACTACTATACGATTGCTATTACTATTACTACTACATATCTCACAATAATCACAAAAGTACTACCAAAACTCATCAAGGAGGTATATTTATTTAAGGGAGGAATACTTATTTAAGGATGAATATTTATTTATTTAGGGAGGAATATTTTTTAAGGGAGGAATATTTATTTAAGGGGGAATATTTATTTAAGGGAGGAATATTTATTTAAGGGAGGAATATTTATTTAGGAGAATATTTATTTAGGGAGAATATTTATTTTAGGGAGGAATATTTATTTGAGATGAATATTTATTTAGGGAAATATTTATTTAGGGAGAATATTTATTTAAGGGAGGAATATTTATTTGAGGAGGAATACTTCTCATAGTTAAAGTATATGACAGAGAATACAGATATGTGTGGGCTTAGGATCAAAGGCATTGTATGTTTGTATATATTTTTGTGTCTAAATAAAAAATTCTTTTTAATGTTTTCGTTTAATTAATAACTATTGATTAAAACGTAGACTCTTATTCACTAACTTTAATGTAATGTGATTTACTTGACGTATTCTATGTATATGTATGTATGTATATGTATATGGATGTATGTATGGATGTATATGTATATGTATGTATGTATGTATGATATGAATTGGTGTATGTATGTATGTATGTATGTATGTGTGTGTATTTATGTTGGTATTGTTGTTATTGTATTATTATTAAGTAGTTAGTAGAAGTAGTAGTAGTAGTAGTAATAATAGTAGTAAGAATATAAGAATGGTAGAAGCATATAAGAATAGTAATCATATGGATATTATGATTATTTCCATCTTCACACACACACACACACACACACACACACACACACACACACACACACACACACATAAAAACCCACATGAATAAGTAGTTTGATAACATTAGCGAGTAGTCTCCTGTCACGCTAATGGTGAGAGTCTGAAGCAGTTACAGGCGATATTAGCCCTTAAGGTTTGGTTAGGTTAGGTTTAATATATACGGGCGCTTATACTCGTTAGTGGGAGAACATTTCTGGTGTGCAAAACATAAGAGGTTAAAAAAACGGGACAGGAATTCCTATTGGCTGGTTGGGCTCTCTCCCTCTCTCCTCTCTCTCTCTCTCTCTCTCTAAAAACAAAGTAAAACATATGAATGGAAACAAAAACAAAAACCCAGGCTGTGTGTGTGTGTGTGTTTTTCGATAGAGCCTATTTTTTTTTAACTGGTTAGAGATATATGGTGATTGTGTGTGTGTGTGTGTGTGTGTGTGTGTGTGTGTGTGTGTGTGTGTTGGTGGGGGGGTATATGTTTATCTGTACGCCAGATAAGCGTGTGTGTGTGTGTGTGTGTGTCTTTGTGTGTTGTTTGGCTGGGTGTGGGCGTAACAGTATGGCCGTAGTTGTGGGTGTGGGCGTGGCAGCGTGGGCGTGGTAACACTCACCGTCTTGTCACCCAGCCTCAGAACATGACAGTTGAGGGCAGCGGTGTCTCCGGCGTGGACGTTGACGGTGGCGTTGTGGCGGCCCAGGAAGGTGGGCTGAAGGGCGGCGTTGAGGGCGGTGGTGGGCGGCGGCTCCGTGGTGGCGATGGGGGCGTCGATGCTGGGAGCAAACCCTCCCGCCGCGCTCACTGGGGGAAGAGTCAGTGAGAACGGGAATGATAATTGGTATTTTTTTTTAATATGTAAACAAAATTGTGAAAGTTTTTGTAATAAATGCAAAAAAAAAAAAGCTGAAATTATTAGAAGAGAGAA
>NW_024717901.1:20000-30000 GCF_018991925.1 Homarus americanus
ATATCACACACACACACACACACGCACACATACACACACACACACCTATAAGCCATTACAACGGGAAAATAAAAGCGAAGCTGACAATAGACTGTCCAACACGGTGGTCTGACCTAACCAATACTCGTGTCCAGAATTACAAAACTACAACACGGGCCTGAAAAAATCCCCTAAAATTCTTGACCCCGACACACACACACACACACACACACACACACAGGGAAATAATAATAACATTCCTCAATAAACTAGGTGCATTATGTTACGTTTGTATAGCTAGTAACTCCTCACACGGGAAGGTAATGCGTCAGTCAAGTCAAGGCAGGCGGGTACTAGGGGTGACTCATCGTAGCCAGGTATATAGCATTACGTTAATGAGCAACAGGTGTAATTTACCTTAATATATACCTGGAAGTGTCCATATAACGAGGTGATAATTAAATGTTTGTATGTTAAAGTTAGTGAAAAAATTTATGATTTTTTTTTAGGTAGTGACTGATAAGAAAATTATATATTACGTTTTTCTTTTAATTTTATGAGAAAAAATAATGTAATTTTTTTTTCGTATTTGATGTTGGGAAAACTTATTAATCTTTCCTTGTGTGCGTGTTTTTTTTTTTTTTACGAATTAGCATTAGAAAAAAAATATTATTTGTTATTTATGTTTTTACACAGTAGAAAGGTTACATTAATCTTGGATCAAGTTTTAGTAGCATTAAAAAATAAGAATTGATTTTTTTTTCTTTTGTTTTATTTGTATAGTAACTGAATATTAATTTTTTCCCCAGAGTAAATATCTAAAACAAAAGTTCCACTATTTTTATTTTACTTTTAATTATTGTTCTGAGCTGTGTCATTTTTACGTGTTTATACAAATATTTTTTCCTATAAATTTTTTATATTTTTTGTTTGCATAATATACAAAATTAGTCCCTTTCATCCTCCCAAAACAACAATATATTAATTTGTTTTTAATTTTTAGCGTCGTATCTATGCAAAAATTCCCTCATTAATTATTTTCAATTTATTCATATATTTTGTCCGTCTATGTTTCCACCCATGAATAAACCTTTAATAAATGTGTGGGTTTTTTTTTGGGGGAGGGGGACGGAGGTTTAATCTGGGTGTTTTATGCAATTTAGAATATCGGCCTGCACTGACTTGACTGACAGTGGGTGTTTGTCCTACGTGAGGGATGACGTATATAACCAAACACCTTAAGAAACATTTATAAATACGAAGCAAAAAAAAAAAAAAATTGACCTCAGAAGCAAAAAAATAAAAATTTGTTCATCCTTTTTTTTACGTGGTTATAAACACAGTCTCTCTCTCTCTCTCTCTCTCTCTCTCTCTCTCTCTCTCTCTCTCTCTCTCTCTCTCTCTCTCTCTCTCTCTCCCCTTTACTTCCCTTCACCCATCCCCTCCCTCCACTCCACCCTTCCCCTACCTCGCCCCCTCCCCTCACCAAAACCCCACATCAGATCACGCGACTTAATATTAAAAGCCCCGGTAGTTGATGGATCACCCGAGCAACCAAAAATGCCTCAGGTGGAACAGGTGAGCCAAGAACACCTCACCGGGAAATAATGAGAAATAAAAAAAAAAGGGAAAGAAAAAGGTAAAGGAAATAATCCATCTTGGTCATGGGTGTCTGAGTGTCTTCCGCCATGAGAGGAAAAAAAGTGTTTAAATTTCTTACGAAGTGTTGAGTCTAAATTCCTGGCTAGAATTCATTATATAGGTTGACGTGTTTTTCATGGTGGGTATCCCGTTTTCTGTGAAGGATGATATTTTTTATATCGTTATAAGAGTCACATTTTCTATGATAGTGATCGAGTATTCTAAAATTACTTCCCCTTTGTGTTGTTAACCACCTCCACCAGATCACTGTCTGTATGTGTATGTGTTCCTACAGCCCCTGTGGTAATCCGCGTCTCCAAACGGCCAACCTATACGACCTACAACAATCCTATCCACCAGTCACGTCTGTCGTTACAAGACGAATACCAATTCATTCATAATAGTGAGATTACTGTGACGGTGCCGCTTGGAGACACTGGTTACCACAGGAGGTGTACTACAGTAGGTACTCCTCTGTACAGTATGTGTATATCCATTCCGGTAACCTTTCTGAGGCTGCCTAAAAGTGTTTGGACCCTTGAGTCATCATACCGCCATCTATGGATCAGCTCACAAACTACATCACCAGATTATGGACGTTAGTGATGAGTCCTTTATCTTTCCTCTCTGTGTCTGTTGCTCAGCTTATGGATTTTTGCTGTAGTCATCAGTATGTTATTGACCAGTGCTAAGTCTGGATGTACTCTGTCTGTTGCAGATGCTGAGACTTAACCTAACCTAACCTTGATCTAGTCTGGTGATGGTGCTGCCTTGATCTGCGCTGCTGACAGTTTAATCTGAAGTGGTAAGTAGAGACATCTTTGTTTTTATTATCATTGTAATATAAATAATTAATTAGAAAGTTTTTAAGATGGAGTAAATGGTAATGTGGGGGGAGGAGGTGAAGGGGAGGGGGTTGAGACAGATTAGAGGCAGGTGAGGGAACAGGAGGCATCATCTGGTCTGACTCTTCTTGGTTCGGTTAGGTTAGGTTTGGTTAGGTTAGATCAAGGCTCCCGTAGTTTAAAATCTCGTAGCCAGAGGGCTGACAGTCGGCCATATAATACGAAGATTCGGTTTAGAATTCAGAATAATTGAAAGAGATTACCGGACTTTTGTGGGTGACTGTATGTATGTATGTAATAATAATAATAATAATAATAATTAACGGTTTATTGAAAGAGCTTGGCAGCCAGAAGGCTGAAAATATACAGTTACATATTTGGGGAATGGGTTTCGAATTACAAATAATATACAAGTAACATAAGTGACACAAATAAGACATATAATAACTAGATGGGGAAAAGCTCAAACTACAGTTCATTTCAACATAGTGACAGTGCAAGAAGTAGTGTTTACTGGGAGTGAATACACTGGTTTATTACAAGTTATTGATAATTTTTACAATGGTTGGGACTGGGCTGTTCTTATAGCGATCAGTTCGTGCACGTATGGGCTGGATGCGGTTGTGGTGTCGAACAGCAATTCTCGGGCTAGGGATCTCAGGTGGTAGTAGGAGCCGGTGTCGGGGATGGTGTAGAAGTTTCTTACCAAATTTGCAGATGAGGTCGTGGTGATGGTCAGTGAGAGTCGAAAGGGTCAGTGTGTTGAGCGCTTCTTGATATGTGGAGTAGGAAGGGGAGAGAATAATCTTGCATGCCCTCTTTTGCACTCTTTCTAGGTGTTTACGTTGTATGTATGTATGTATGTATGTATGTATGTATGTATGTATGTATGTATGTATGTATGTATCATCCCCACTACCTCCACCACCACACGAGCACACACTCCGCCACACCATTTAAAGTCATGAATTAACTAGGTGATTCCTGCCATCACTGGTAGTTCAATAATTGATTGGTCATTTGAGTGAGGGAGGGGAAGAGGGGGAGAGGAGAGAGAGGGAAGGAAATGGAGAGGGAGAGAAGTGGAGGAAGAGAATGAAGGAAAGAAAGAGAGAGTGAGGGGAGGGCTGAAAGGAGAGAGATAGAGATTAGAGAGTAACATACTGAGGTAATGAGAGAAAATAAAAGAAAATGGAAGGTTAAAAAGAGGAGGATAGAGAAGAGGAAGAAGAAGAGGAGGGAGAAGAAGGATGGGGAGAGTAAATATTGTCCCCCTGTTTTTGTTGTGGCTATGCTTGTTATTGTCATGTGGTTGTTCTTGTTATTGCAGTTATTGTTCTTGTTATTACTGTTTATTGTAGTTGTGGCTGTGTTTGTTATTGTTGTGTTTTTGTTCTTGTTATTGTAGTTATTATTGTTGTGTTTATTTTTGTTGTTGCTGATTGTTGTTGTTATTACTGTTTGTTGTTATTGCTGGTTGTTGTGGTTGTTGTTGTTGCTGATTGTTGTTGTTATTGTTATTGCTGGTTGTTGTGCTTGTTGTTGTTGCTGGTTGTTGTTGTTGTTGTTATTGCTGGTTGTTGTGGTTGTTGTTGTTGTGGTTGTTGGTAGAACGGTAGTATAGGTATAATAGTGACTTATGGCCGTGTTTACCACCTAAGATGAACAAGTTATGGCCTCACACACACACACACACACACACACACACACACACACACACACACACATCACACACACACACACACACATGCACACACACACACACACACACACACACACACACACACACACACACACACATCACAACATCATAGTGGGTATTAACAGTAGTGTTGTTGTTATCAAATGCAATATTCTGTTGATCATGAGAGAGGTGGGGCAGATACAGTGTGTTTAGGGGACTCTCTCTCTCTCTCTCTCTTCTCTCTCTCTCTCTCTCTCTCTCTCTCTCTCTCTGACATTGACTTTGGGCCGTGGCCCTCCTTCCCCCACCTCCTACCACCCCTACCACCCTACTCCCCTTCACCACCCCCTACCACACTACCTCCCCCTTCACCCACCCCTACACCCCTTCACCCACCCCTACCCCTTCACCCCACCCCTACCTCCCCCTTCTCACCACCACCCCCCCTTCACCACCACCCTCCACCCCCACCACCCCCACCACCACTACCTCCCCACCTCCCCACCACCCTACCACTACCTCCCCTTCACCACCCCCCACCTACCTCCCCTTCACCCCCCCACCACCACCACTACCTCCCCTTCACCACCCTACCACCACCACCTCCACCTCCCCACCCCCTACCACCACTACTCCCTACCCCCCAAAATTCCTCCACCTCGTCATCCCAAGCTTCCTCCCTCTCCGGCCCGATCACCTATCAGTAGACTCTGGTTAGTTAGTTAGTTAGTTAGTTTAAGTTAGTTAGTTAGTTAGTTAGTTAGTTAATTGGTGGTTAGTTAGTTTTAAGTTAGGTTAGTTAGTTGGTTTAGTTAGTTACTTTTAGTTAGTTAGTTAGTTTTAGTTAATTAGTTAGTTAGTTTTAGTTAGTTTTAAGTTGTTAATAGTTGGTTAGTTAGTTAATTAGTTAGTTAGTTGTTAGTTGGTTTTAGTTGGTTAGTGATTAGTTAGTTAGAGTTAGTTGGTTAGTTAATTAGTTAGTTAGTTAGTTGATTAATTAGTTGTTGGTTGGTTGATACATAAATTACAGTACCAGAGCAATACAAATACATCAAATTATACATACAGTGTCTAAGGAAATAATTGATAATTGAGCAACAAACTACAAGGTGCAAAATATATATTAAAAAAAAAATTATTCTAAACATTTTACAACATCGCGTGAATAATTTACACGAGTTATACATCACGTCACAGTTATCCATAAGTAACACAGAACATAAGTAGCACAGAACATAAGTAGCACAGAACGTAAGTAGCACAGAACATAAGTAGCACAGAACGTAAGTAACACAGAACATAAGTAGCACAGAATATAAGTAGTACAGAACGTAAGTAGCACAGAACGTAAGTAGCACAGAAACATAAGTAGCACAGAGCATAAGTAGCAAAAAACATAAGTAGCACAGAACATATGTAGCACAGAACATAAGTAGCACAGAACATAAGTAGCACAGAACATAAGTAGCACAGTAACACAAGTAGCACAGACCACACTCTCTTAAGACATGTTTCTCATCCTGTACACTGACATTATCACACTGAGACACACCTTTTGTTCTCTGGTCAAACCTAATAAGTCTTCCCGGGTATGGATATATTCAGTATTTTCTTGTCATGTACAGCGTTAGTTGGGTTAAGTTCTGACCCTATAAATTATATTATTTAGTTACACTTTATGGATTATTTTTGACGTGAATGGTTGTAGTGAGTCGATTTGTATATATATCAATCTGTATTCTTTCTTTACTAAATTTATAACCGAGTTGAGTTTGGCATATTTTTAACACTATGTTGGATGGTTCTTCTATATCCAGTTCTCGCTGCTCTGAATTTAAAGTTTATCCTTCGTTTTTTTTTTATTAGGATTTTTTTTCTCGGCTGTATTCCCGACTCTATGAAACACAAGATAATTTGGTTTTATAGGTTACTAGTGAGCCATGATTCAGAGCCGTAAAACAGACATGCCATTGTTGATGTTGTTGTTGGTGTTGGTGTTGTTGTTGTTGTTGTTGTTGTTGTTGTTGTTGTTGTTGCTGCTGCTGGTGGTGCTTCCATTACCATTAACTTATAACGGTATGGCTCGGCGCCTCCGTGTTCACAGCCCAGAATATGGCGAACTTATTAACAACTTCCTGGTGGGCTGGCTGGTGGGTTGGCTCAGTGGGTTGGTGGGCTGATAAGGTGGGCTGGCTGGTGTAACATAACAACTGACTGAATTTTACCATCGTCCCTAAACCATACACCAGGAATACCACGTCACCCCCCACCCCACCCCACAGGGAAGCCTGTGCAGGTACATGTTGAAGCTTATTCATCTTATCTATATACATTGCAAGCAGAAAGTAGCTAGTCGTAGAGGCTCTGGCTAGTGATGGACGCCTCACCGCAGATCTTAAGACATGGTGGATCTGTACATAAAGTTTATCTCTTAAAACATAACTCGACTGGAGACAAATGACTTTGTGTGCTCCTGGTTTTATTGCGACGGGGCACTATCTAAAGAGAGAGAGAGAGAGAGAGAGAGGATACTTTCACTTATATTTTACAACCTCTTTCGGCCTCACCAACAGACTATTTCACCTTCGTAACCAAAAATAGTTTATCTACGAGGAGGTTCTTCTGGTCCTCAAGTAGAATATTAACGACAAATTAACCATAATGAGTCTTGTTTCCTTCACACGCAAGCAAGTAAGCAAGCAAAAAAAAAATCAATCATGACACCACTAATGACAGAGAAGAGAAGACGATGAACGAGGATGAACTTAGTCGATTTCCTTGAAGCTATGATGACTCAGCAATTTGAGGGGGACGACTTCAAAGAATTTTTAGTGTGAGTTACGGCTACATTGGTCACCCCTGGAAAGTCATAGAACACGGGAATTACTCATGATTTCTGGCCCATTTTGCCATGTAATATATATATGTGAGTTTAGTGAGTTATGGTCTGGTGAGGGAGGGTAGGAAGGGTGAGGGAGGGATAGGGAAGGGGAGGATGAGGGAGGGAAGGAATGGGAGGGAGAGAGGGTAGGAAGGGTGAGGGGAGGAGATAGGGAAGGGAGGGATGAGGAGGGAAGGAATGGGAGGGAGAGAGGGTAGGAAGGGTAAGGGAGGGAGGGATAGGGAAGGGGAGGATGAGGGAGGGAAGGAATGGGAGGGAGAGAGGGTAGGAAGGGTAAGGGAGGGAGGGATAGGGAAGGGGAGGATGAGGGAGGAAAGGAAGGGGAAGGAGGGAGAGTTTGGCGGGTGTAGACAAGAGAGGATGACCCCGTGTTTGTGTCTTGGTGTTGTTCACACACACACACACACACACACACACGGATAGTGTTTCATATCCTTCATTAAACTATAGAGCTAACATTAGACACCAGAGTTGTTTCAGTGTTAAAAATTGATTCATTACCAGACTATTTGTAAAGGAAAAATTATAATTAAGTAATTTGGTCCGGCGGTGATAATAATGCCAATTACACCTCACTAAATTCATGAGAGTAATTGTGAATAATAAGCGAATGTTTCTTCTGTAAATATTGAGACAGACAGACGTCATCTCTCTCTCTCTCTCTCTCTCTCTCTCTCTCTCACCAGAAAGTTAGCATCGTCTCCCATAAACACAGGTTGTCAGTGAGTCAGTGGCAACATCCTGAACATGCAAATGATCTTTCGTCCTTTGGCGGAGTGGCGGAAGTGGACAAGGAGACTACACCCAGTAGAGTCTCCCTGGTACTGGTCCCTGGTACTGGTCCCTGGTACTGGGGGTAATATGTTACGGCTGAGAGAGAGAGAGAGAAAGAGAGTGATGGGGGGGAGGGAGAGACAGAGAGAGTGAGAGAGAGAGAGAGAGAGGGAGGGGAAGGGTTGGAGGGAAATGGAGAGAATGAGAGAAAAATGAAAGAGGGAGAAACGTTGGAAAGAGAATAAAGAGAGAGAGAGAGATGTAAGGAAAAGAGAAATGAGGAAGGGGTAGAGGCAGCAGATGGAGGGAGAGAAAGAGAGGGAGGGAAGGAGAGAAAGAGGCGAAAAGAGAAAAAGCAGGGATGGCAGGAGAGTATAAGATAAAGGAGAGAGAGAGAGAGTTTATTGATGCCTCTCTAACCAAAATAAACCTCCTAAAACACAACAGATTCCAGCATTTAACAGTGATACTTAAACTCGCCAATAAAACAAGATGATAAACACTTATTAAACCACATAAACCAAGGCCAATAAAATGATACAAAACACGTCAATAAAACATCACACACTATTAAACCACATAGAATGAACCAATAAACCAATAAAAAAACCACCTCATTAAAACATTAAAAACAAACCAGAAAAATCATCTCCAAACACGACACTTTATAAAAGAAAAAAAAAACATTCTTAAAACTCACCCACAAATCCTTAGCAAAACGACAACAGATTAAAAAAAAACACGACACTTGACACCAATAAATCCACTCCATACGACGCCATTGGGGAGACGACAAGGGTGAATTATGAAAGACGCCTTCAATAACACGAGAACAAGTGAGTTGGGAGAGAGAATAAACAGAGAGACAACATCAATATCTCTCACTCTCTTTCTCTCTCTCTCACACACCCTGGAGAGATCGATAGAGGTGGAGAGTTGAATTTGTTATTGTGTTTTTTTTTAATAAAGTGTGTGTGTGTGTGTGTGTGTGTGTGTGTTAAGGCTAATAACTGGGCGGTGTCTGTCTGTCTGTCTGTCTGTCTGTCTGTCTGCGTTTCATCGTATTCATTGTTTTATCCTCACACTCAAGTAGTTAAGTCATCGTACTCAACTAGTTAAATAATCGTATCACACTTAATACAGCAATGTAACCACTTCACCGAGGACAAGCCGTGTACTGTATTATAAGTCACACTATGATCATATTTCCTCTCACAGTAAACATCTCATAAGTCAAGCTGGGGCCAAGACCTCTTATTACCCCACGTTATTGACCTAATCCTCACTATGACCACCACAACAAGAGGTGACCTATGGAAGCAGACCAATGACCTGTTCTCTCGTCTTTAGGTTTACCAGCCTCTGTGTAAAGTCCATATATTCGTCTATAACGTGACGAGTTTCAGGGTCGTATCCTCTTCATGTCAGTGGTGTGTGACATCGCGAAAAACTGACCTGGATTCACGTTTTATAATCCCCTTCCAAAAATTTATATGTCTGTCAGATCTACCTTAGTAGGGGGGAATTTTTTTTGTTCTTTTCTTTGGATTTTAAGTTATGGTTTATATCTAGATTACAATTAACTGTTATGATTAATTTTTTTTGTCTCTCTTTCTCTCACTTGTTCCTCTGTCTTCAGTGACCGATCTGCCTCGACGTCTAGGTTAAGTTTCATCCTCAAAAGCATCCGAGAAAGTGTCAGTGTTAGTAAACAAAGAGATGGTACTCACTCAAGGCCGCAATGCAGAGGAGAGAGAAGGCGTGGTCTCTCATCTTTTGTCGTCCTATGGGGAGAGAGAAACGGGGAGATAAGTGGGTGAGAGACATTAGCAGAGAGATAAACAGGGAGATAACACTGAGAGACATTAACAGAGAGAGTGAGAGAATGCAGGTGTTTTCGCATTCAACTGATCTTAATGATAAGGTACTCTTGTGCTGGGTTATATATTGAGAGAGAGAGAGAGAGAGAGACAGATAGGCAGACAGGGAGATAGAGAGAGAGACAGTGATAAAGAGACAGAAAGAGAGACCGCAGGTGTTACGGCTTATAACAGATGTAGGTAATTGAGTAACTAATCAGAAACACGTACACCTGTAATGGGATATATATGTAAATTCAATAATAATGGGAAGATAAACCAGACCACCAGATAAATACAAAAAAACAACAACAGA
>NW_024717901.1:35000-50000 GCF_018991925.1 Homarus americanus
TCTATCTATCTATTCATCAGCTCATCTTCTTTATTCTCAATATTCTCCAGTTTAGTTTTTTTTTTCCCAGTTCAATTGAGTTTTATCCCTCAGCCTCCATTCTTTCCCCAGTATTGTCAACGAACGTGTGCCCTGGTGTGCGTGGAAGGGGGAATCGTCCATTCTTTCCCCAGTATTGTCAACCAGCACGTACGCTGATTGGCCAGCCATTCAGATCCACTATTGACTTCGTGAACAAATTGCTTTTAAAACTTTTGTAACTGGTTGGATAAAAACGGCTTTTACAAATGGCCGGGGTGAGTCTTTTAGGCCACCCGATATTGTTAAGGCCTTTTGAAACTAAAACATATAAATAAAAGAAGAAAAATAAAAGATTGACTGACTTTTATACAATTAGTTATATTTACTTCAAACTTTTGGACACATATAGTCAATTCTAAGTTAAAATAAGAAACAAAATCTTTACGTAAATGTTTTCATATAAAGGAAGTTTTGTTTGAACCTCGTGCCATTTAAGTGCTGCGTGCCTTTTAAAATTACTATAGCCATTTATCTGTTCCCCTATGAGTGAATTAAAAGTCTTTATGTATCTTCTTCACAAAGGTCATATATGGGGTTTAGTTAACATATTCAAGGGGTTAAATCATCGTACTCAAGGGGTTAAGTCATCGTATTCAAGGGGTTAAGTCATTGTATTCAAGGGGTTAAATCATCGTACTCAAGGGGTTAAGTCATTGTATTCAAGGGGTTAAGTCATTGTATTCAAGGGGTTAAGTCATCGTATTCAAGGGGTTAAGTCATCGTATTCAAGGGGTTAAGTCATCGTATTCAAGGGGTTAAATCATCGTATTCAAGGGGTTAAATCATCGTATTCAAGGGGTTAAACTTTAAATCAACGTACGCAAGGGGTAAAGTCATCCTATTCAAGGGGTTAAATCATCGTACTCAAGGGGTTAAGTCATCGTATTCAAGGGGTTAAGTCATTGTATTCAAGGGGTTAAATCATCGTACTCAAGGGGTTAAGTCATCGTACCCAGTAAACTAACTCATTACACTAATTACAGTTCTGATATTTTTACCGTTGTCACTTAAAAGAATTAAACTCAAGAGACCTTTTAGAAGAGCTTGGAGTATGTGTCTCATAATCACTCCTACTCCTCTGGCTGTTGGTGGGAGTACCACAGTTACCTCCCTTGAATTAACCAAAGAAAACAGGGGATCATAATATTTGCCTCATAGAAAACCAACCAGTAGATGTCAACACGAAGAATAGGAACCACCCACACCACACCACACCACACTACACTACACCACACCTGTCAGAAGCAGTAATGGTATCACATCACTATACCTGCTGAAAACAATGACGAACCACACCACACCTGTAAGAATGCCAAACTACAACACCACACCTACAAGAGGTATCAATAACACACATGCATCACCGATAATGAGTCAGTACAGGTGTGTTTTACAGAGAGAGAGAGAGAGAGAGAGAGAGAGAGAGAGAGAGAGAATAACAGACAAAACAGAGACAGACAGAGATAAACAGACACAGAGAAGGACACGGAAACAGACAGACAGGCAGACAGACAGAAAGAAAGAGAGAGATACCAATCCAATATTCGTTTCAGAGTCTATTCGTCCCCTGTCGGTAAAATAGAACGACCTAAATTCTACTGGATTTCGGAAATGGCATTTGAGAGCGTCGTACTAGAAATAAAAAAAGGGAAGAATTTGCCCCCTTTTTTTTGAGTGAGGGGGATGGAGAAAGGAGGGAAGGTAGAGGGGGAAGGAGGAGGGATTCTTTTTGAGGTTGTCGTATTTGGAAAGAAGGTAGATGGAGGGAGGAAGGGGAAGGAAGGAAGGAGGGAGGAAGGGGAAGGAGAGTTTGAGGGGTCTTCAAGTCTAAGGGGATATGTGTGTAAAGGGTAACATTTTTGGGTAAGATATTTGAAGGAGAGGAAGAGGTATGGGTGTTTAATTTCTGTCTGTCTTTTCTATCTGTCTATCTGTCTATCTGTCTGTCTGTCTGTGTGTCTGTCTATCTCTATCTTGTAAGTATATCCTCAAAAAATAAACCGAGTCACTACTGCCATCACAACCACATCCTCTCCCCCATATCCCATTACTCTTAAAAAAAAAATAACAATTATACGAATCCCAACAACTCTATAATGGCGTCGAAAATAAACTGAGACTGGAACGCAATTTATTTTTAAGTTACGGGAGAAATTTATTTTAAGTTAGAAATACGTGAGGAGGAGGAGGAGGAGGAGGCAGGTGAGTGAAAGACTTGTTGCAGATGGTGTTGACATATACCTGAAGGTGTCCTGTGCAGTGAGCCCTTGTGTATGACCTTACAAAGTTCTGATGGAATTTAACTTAGTTGGAAGGAGAGGGGGAGGGAGGGGTGGGTGGGTGGGTGGGTGGGTGGGGTGGGGGTGGGTGCGTGGGTGGGTGGGTGGGGTGGGGTGGGTGCGTGGGTGGGTGGGTGGGGTGGGGGGGGTGGGTGCGTGGGTGGGTGGGGAGGAGGTGGGGTAATAAATGGGAGAGAAGGAAAGGAATGAGAAGAGGCATAGAAGAACATGAGTGGGAGGGAGGGAGGGAGGGGGTGAGAAGAGGGAGAGAAGAAGATGGAAAGCTAAGAAAAGACAACAAAGAGGGAGAGAGAGGGAGATAGATGGGGAAGAAGGAAGGAGAAAGGTAGAAAGGGAGAGAATATAATTGTTGAAGAAAAAAGGAACAGGAGAGAGTGGAAAAAGATGTACGGAGGAACAGGGGAAGGACAAAAAATATATAAATAAATAATAATTAAAAACTAATAAAAAAATAAATAAATAAATAAAATTAAAACATCCCCGAAAAAAATAACAATACCTCTCATATGGCAACACCGGAGTCGCCATCAGGTATAAAAATAATTAACTAAAGAAAAAAAAATTGTAAGGCCGCAATTTTTTTTTTAATTTATAATGAGGAACTGGGTTAAGGTAATGTATTTTTTGTAACTACTGTAGGAATAAACAATTGTGTTAATTGTATTTTTTTGTATGATTCTCTTGTATTATTTATAGAACGAAGGAGGTTGATAAAGAGGGGAATTACATGAAATATTTAGTATGACAGATAAAGAACGAAAAGGGAGAGAGAGAGAGAGAGAATGAAAAGAAAAGAAGAAAGAGCGAGATAAAATAACAAAAAGATAAAAATAGACATATAAAAGAAAGAGAATAGGAATAGGAAGACAAAGAGAGAAAAACAGAGGAAAAGGACACGTACCGTACATGTATTAGCTTAGAGAATCAGTCTTACCAGATATTTTACGTAACCCTTAAATTTTTATGTATTTCGTAAAATTACTAATTTTTTTTTATAGTGAATCTTGTTACACGAATTCCCTTACGGCATATTGGTGACTGGTTAGATTAGGGTAGGTTAGGGTAGGGTAGGTTAGCTGAGGTTAGGGTAGGTTAGGTTAGGTTAGGGTAGGGTAGGTTAGCTGAGGTTAGGGTAGGTTAGGTTAGGTTAGGGTAGGGTTGGGTAGGTTAGTTACATATCTTTCTCTCTGTTTTCCTTTCTCTCCCTATATCTCACTTTCTACATCTCTCTCTCTCTCTCTCTCTCTCTCTCTCTCTCACACACACACACACACACACACACACACACACACACCCCATATTCTCCAACGGTAAGAAAGATGAGGGTGTCTAGTCTAGAGCCCCCCGGTCCACTGTATGAGGGGCGGACACTAACTTGGTAACACTTAACTGGACTTGTCACATAAACCTCTTTTGGTACACTGTCAGGACCACGCCACTCTTGTGCTGTGTGTGTGTGTGTGTGTGTGTGTGTGTGTGTGTGAAGGAAGGGAGAGAGAGAGAGATGGGAAAGGATGAGAGAGAATGAAATAGAGAGGAAACAGAGAGGGTAAAACAGAGAAAGGAAGGGAGAGAGAAAGGAAGAGAAAGGGAAAGAGATAGAGAGAAAAAAAGAGAGAGAGACTTTGTGTGTGTGTGTGTGTGTGTGTGTGTGTGTGTGTGTGTTAGGTAAATATTTATATATAAACTTGGCCTGTAATTTGGCCGCTACCCAACAAAAAAATCATTGAGCTCCACACAAAAAATATCATCATTGCAACCATGAGAGAAATTGGTTTAGGGACCATCACGATCATCATCAATATTGCAATGTTGCAGTAAGTGCAATTTGTCCACAAACTAACACTTACTGGTCGGTTAAGCACCCATTGGGGCACTCTGACGCCCGGGACACACACACACACACACACACACACACACACGCAATTTCGACTGATTTGTAGGCCAGACAACTGAGTTCTAATAACCTGACAGGAGACCATAAGTACTCGTAAACAGGACTACATCTTTAGAGTACAGAAATACGAGTACACGGAGAGATTCAGGTACAGTACGTTAAGACAACTCAGGCACGCTAATGACCTTATATGAGACGAAACAGAATATAATGATTCCTTAACTAAATTACTTCCGTATAAAGCACAGGTACACTAATTACTACCTGAGTGCAACAAAGGGAATGTGTGTGTTAAAATATCGTTTACTGTCGGTATAAATTATGAAGGTCTGATGTTGATTAACTGATCACTAATATAACTTAGCCTGATCTTATAATATATTAGTCCGTCCTGAGGAATACTAAAAAAGATATATCACGTCAACAACTGAAGCGTTTGTATTTAACTCAACCTGGGTACATAAAAGGCATATATAGCTCTTGAAATATTATTGGGTTAGGTTAGGTTAGCTTTAACTATTATATGGCCGTACTTTAAATGATTATGTATATTGTGCAGGTGTTAATGAGGCAATTATGACGAAGCCTGAACTGAGATACAGGTAGACAGGTAGGGGATAATTCTTTAATTTATCCCTAATGCAAAACTGACGAATTCCTTCCTCTAGTGGTGCAATTTAATGACACTATTGTAATAATAATAATAATAATAATAATAATAATAATAATGATGATGATAATAATAATACCCATAAATATGCCTACGTAAGGATAACCCACGTTCTTAATGACAGCCTATTGTACCTCTTCTACCTGTCTGTCCTCACTTAACCTACGGACAAGAGAGCCAGCCAGCCAGCCAGCCAGCCAGCCAGCCAGCTACCTTGACGCTCCAGCTAGGACGTTCATTGCTTTATGTAAATGTTGATGTTGTATAGACCCCGTGTTGCAAGGGACGCCGGCTGGGGGGGCTGCTTCGTTCATGAATATTCCTGCAATAAAAATTTGCCATAATGGGAGAAAATGACCGAGGCTTTACCGTATGGCAGTTCTGGCTACACTGTTCTCTTTTTTTTTTTTTAATTATCATATGTGAGGCTGGCGCGTGGATTGGTAACGCTGTATTTTTTTTTGTTTCTTTTTTTTTCTCGGAAGTGTTGGTAATGCTGTTGTTTATTTTAATCGGGAGTGTTGGTAATGCTGTTATTGTTTTTTATCGGGAGAGTTTGTATACTATTTTTTTTTATCGGAAGTGTTGACAAATCTGTTTTATTTGATCGGTAAAAACTGGAACCATTGTGTTATATTTCATTTGGGAGTGTTGGCAACGCTGTTATATTTCAATGGGGGGGGGGAGTGTTGGCAACGCTGTTTTATGTAAATTGGTAGGGTTGGCAACACTTTAATTTTTTCGGGAAAGTTGTTAAAGTTGTTTTGTCAAGGGGATTAACAACACTGAATTGATTTGATTGATCTAGACAAATCTGATTGGTCAAGAAGAATACATACGCATTATCTAGCTGCTATGATTGGTCAAGAAGAATACATACGCATTATCTAGCTGCTATGATTGGTCAAAAATAATACGTTCACTTCCTTACGCGTTTTTTCTCATACTAATATTCTCAGAACTCAGATGAACGCTACGCTAAATATAACAGTTTCTTAATTATGAATAACACTATAGAAACGACTTGATGCTGAGTCCCCAATTACACTTCGCGAACTGTTCTGTTTTGTTCTGTTTCACTTACTAATTACAGGAGCGAACAGGATACAGGTACAGATACAAGTACAGGTACAAATGTTACTTAATTCCCGCTATGTAGGCCTACAAGATTACAGTATATGTTACATCACTATTTATTCATTCTGTATTACCGGAATGTTGGAAAGGTATTACAGTGTCTTACATCATATATTATAGGCAAGGTAATATTACAGTTTATGTACCTTATGGCGAGTATTTATATTACTCGCAATAAATTTTCCTGTAAATAATATAGGATTAAAACCTTTGTATTTTTATCATAACTCATACATATTATAGTATACAGATTCTGTACTCCACCAAACATATTACAAACTATGTATCCCACACAACATAAATATTACAGACTATATAATTCAGACAACACACACACACACACACACACACACACACAATTAAAGTATTACAGTGAATTGTATCTCACATACATATATTACAGTATTATTATAATATACTCCACCTTACATACATATATTACAGTATTACAGAATTCTCGAGAATATTGTATTTCTTGATCTGGTGTAAATGTTTATGATAACTGTAACTTTTTTTCTTCCCTCCCCAGCGCTATCTCACGTCCAGGTGGCGAGTCTTGACAACATACAGGTAAGGTACAGGTGTGTGAGAGAGAGAGAGAGGGAGAGAGAGAGAGAGAGAGAGATTGTTTACTATCTCTTAACCTATGTCTCTCTGTTTGGTTTCTTTCTCTCTTGTTTATGGTTTATGTCTGTCTCTCTATCTCTCTTGTTCGTTTTCTGTTGTTATTTCTCTCTCTCTCTCTCTCTCTCTCTCTCTCTCTCTCTCTCTCTCTCTTTCTCTCCAATTTAACTCCCTCACCTCTTCTCCCTTATCATCACTAATCATTTAATTACCTTGTTCAGTTCTGTGTAATATACTATGTGTTATGTGTAATGTGTTATGTATGTTATGTGTTATGTATGTTATGTGTTATGTGTTATGTGTTATGTGTTATGTGTTATGTGTTATGGTTCTAGAAAAAAAAATCACATACGTTAAATTATTTTCTTGTCAATTATTTGTTCTATGAATTCTCAAAAAAATTAAAGTGAGAGATAAAATAAGCAGACAGACAGACAGACAGACAGACAGACAGCCAGACAGACAGACAGACAGACAGACAGACAGCCAGACAGACAGACAGACAGACAGACAGACAGACAGACAGACATGACACTCCAGACAGACAGACAGACAGACAGACAGACAGACAGACAGCCAGACAGACAGACAGACAGACAGACAGACAGCCAGACAGACAGACAGACAGACAGACAGACAGACAGACAGACATGACAACATAAGATACAATAGATATGGGTTAGAGATAAAAGAGCGAGAGAGATTAAACACAAGAGAGAGAGAGAAGGAAAAGACGGTCTTATGCAAAAACCCTGATATCTAAACTATGTGACCCGGTTTTATAGTGGCTCCACCTTCATACCTCGCAGCTTAGTGGAAGTGTCGTGTTGGTCGGAATATCCTGCCATTTTTAACCCCTGACATGATCACCTTATGAAAATATTCCTCAGTTTTTATAGGAGAATAAATTGGGCGTTGAGGGGGGTCAAAGGTCACACTTGGGATGGGGTCATGTCGTGTTATAGACTAGACTTAACTTAGAGGTCAACTTGTACTGTAAATAGCAAACTGTTGAATCGACTTTTATCTTTTTCTCCTCTCTCTCTCTCTCTCTCTCTCTCTCTCTCCCTGCTATACTTCTTTCCTTTTTCCTCTCTCCCCCTTCTCACACCTCCTCCCCTCTCACCAACTCCCTTTTCTCTCCCTCCCTCCCTCTACATTCACCTTCTTGCCTTTTTTACTTCCTCTGTCTCTCTGTCTCTCTCTCTCTCTCCCTATTCCTCCTTTTCATCTCGTCCTTGCCCCTTACCCTCCTCTGATCGCTCTCTTCCCCCATACTTTGCCACTTCTCATCCCTTATTCCTTCCCCCTTTGTTCCTCCCTTTCCTCCTCTTCCCCTTCTCCTTCCTCCTCCTTTTTCCCCCTCTCTGTCCTCTCTCTTCCACCTCCCCCTTTCCGTCTCTGTAATGAGTAAAATGTCATTCAAGATACGAAAACATTACCTACAAAAACACGGAACTAATTATTATAATTGACAACTAAAATATTATTTAATAAGTTTTTTTCTTAATTATTATAGAGCAAAAAAAAAGAAAATAATGAGGAGCTTCTTGATAAGTTCGAGGCAGCTAGTGAACGAATTAGGTCGAAGGAAGGGATCCCTATCATATGTGGTGCCCTGCCTAGAAGGAGAGTTGGCAATGAATGGTTGTCAAGGGCAGTTGATGTCAACGGCCGTCTTGACAGATATTGCAAGTCAATATCAGTCCCATTTCTTTGGCCACCCTTTGTTATTTTGACCTCACTTCCGTCAAACACCTCCATTGCCCGTTCATAATGTTCTGGCTTCACGATGAGGAAGGACTTGCTGGCGTTTGGGTGGTACCCTATTTGTGGACCTCGCGATGTTACCAGGTCCCACCACTTTTTGATTTCCTCCACTTTTCCTGCTCCTGTAAGGTCATCAGCGTACGCCACTTGTTTGACCCCAGTTGTATCAAATTTTATTTCTTGTTGGAGCACTGATAGGCCAATTGCATACATTACCATTGCAACAGGGTCCCCCTGTGTTGTTCCCTCGGTTGACTGTAAGATGGTATCACCTCTTAAAGCCTTGTTGTTTACTATATAGAGGTCTGATGGATTCCTATAGGAATTTTCAACATACATTGCAAAGCTTGGACACTTGATCTTGATGTTGTGCAGTGCGGCCTTGCGGTTAAGTATGTTGAAGGTGTTTGAAGCGTCCACCAGGAGAACGGCCTCACAATCACGCTGCTCAAATATCGTTCTTATGGCGTGAATGGCCGCCTCCCCACCAGCCTGGTGGCCAGCACACACTTGCAGGTTCCCTGCTGCTGCCCTGACATCATCCTTTACCACCTCCATTATGCATTTTCCGATGATTCGCCTCAGCACTTCCCCCACCCCTATAGGCCTACATCCTGGATTCTTATCCAGGGGAATGAGGCCTCAGGCCGTCAGAGCATGGAGGTGTTGGCAGCAAGAGGATGCAAGCTTTCTTGCAAGGACGGCAATGGCAGTGCAGAGATCACTTGCTACGGGGCCAAACTTGTTTGTGCTGAGGATGACTCTCCAACCGTTTGCGTCCACACCTGAAGGGCCGGCTCCTCCTCGAGTCTTCAGTGCCTTTTTCCACACCATCTCTCCTGTTATTTTCTCGAACAGGACAGCATTTGGTGGGATATAGTCACCCTGGAACCTGATGCCTTCTTCATCACTTGCAGGGGGATGTTTTTCTTTCAGTAGTTTTAATGTCTCTCTGTTTATTGGCAGAACCCCACCGGAGGATTCCTCTGTGAGAGATCTTACCGCCAAAGACACTTTTCCCACACGCATTTTGTTTCCAAATTTTCTTGCAACGTCATCGGTGTTTTGCTTTCCGTCACCTGTAATTTTTAGTCTCTCCTGCAGTGTTCTTCACTACTACTACTACTACTACTATTTTTTTTTAAACGTGGCCACCATCCTCTCCCAATAGCCACACCTTCGCTGCCATTTTATTACCTTAAAATTAACTATCCTAATACATAAGTAGCAACCCTGGCTGTGTTGAGTTAGTTGAGCCGCAGATCTATGCGGCCTTCAGTGACTGTAGCCTCATAATCAATATCTGCAACTGTTGTCGGCTTTGGGGCCGATGCTCGCGTTCCCCTGAGGCAGAGCAAAGCCGACCTAAGGAAAGAGAAGGACAGTCGACATCTCATCCAGGCTGTAACATAACTACTACTACTACAATACTCCTTACTTACACTCTCAGGTACACCGCTCATTACGACATGAATATATTACTTAATTAATAAAGCAATTACCTGTATGTCCCAGGTTAATTATGTCTTGGTGCTCTACCTGTTCTGTGATTATGTTGACTTTAATGTACAAGGTGAGGTGTTGGGTGTTGTTGTTATTATTATTATTATTATTATTATTATTATTATTATTATTATTATTATTATTATTATTATTATTATTATTATTACCAATATTATTAGTAGTATGTAGATAATGTTAAGAATAAGAAATGTATCGATGAGAAGAAGAAAAACAAGAGAAAGAGAGAGAGAGAGAGAGAGAGAGAGAGAATAATATGAAAAGAATTAGGTAACAGACTGCAGTGTTCAGGCGGCATGACAGTGACCAATGGAGAGGTGCAGAGGGTGTGAGCGTCTTGGTGGCCGGGTGCTGAGGAGAGAGAGAGAGAGAGAGAGAGAGAGAGAGAGAGTAAGAAGACTGGAGGAGAGAAAGAGAGAGTTTAAGAAGAAATAAAGAAAGGAAGAAAGAGAGAAAGAGAGAGATAATAAGAAGAGAAAGATGGAGATGAAGAAAAAGATTAGATATAAATTTGTCCTCATAAATCAAGTTGTTAAAATAAATATATACAATAAACTGACTTAAGACTTAAATTAGAAATCTCATGTGAAATAAAAATTAACATCAAAATTAATTACACTCAGATTATATTTTAATTAGATACGTTCATTTAACATCACTAGGGATAAAATTAACAATTAATTATCATATTTAACACATTAATAGGTCAATAGCACTGTCACTTAGATATTGAGTTAAAAAAAAGGTCATTATTGAAATAGAGGTCAAAGGTCACTACATTAATACTACAAAGGTCACTAAATAGTTTAAGTATCATACATAAATACTCACTAAATGAACAAGCATTAACAACACTAAATAAATACTACACACAGGTCATTAAATATATAAACATCAACAAATGTATCTAAATAAACCTCAACAGATTCATTATACACATTTATTATACACATCATCATATACATCATTATACACATCATCATACACATCATCTCACACATCATCATTACACACATCAATATGCACATCATCTCACACATCATTATACACATCATTATACACATACATTATACACATCATCTCACACATCATCATACACATCATCTCACACATCATTATACACATCATTATACACATCATCATACACATCATCTCACACATCATCATACACATCATCATACACATCATTATACACATCATCATATACATACATCATACACGAGGACAATAACTAGGGTTCAAGGTCACGACAGAGTGCGTGATGAACTATAATAAAAATGGCGTGTGAGTATGTGTCTGTCTGGCTGTGTGTGTGTGTGTGTGTGTGTGTGTGTGTGTGTGTGTGTGTGTGTGTGTGTGTGTGTGTGTGTGTGAGGAGGGTGGTTACAAGGAGGATTATTATTATGGTATCTCTCTCTCTCTCTCTCTCTCTCTCTCTCTCTCTCTCTCTCTCTCTCTCTCTCTCTCTCTCTCTCTCTCTCTCTCTCTCTCTCTCTCTCTCTCTCGCTCTCTCTCTCTCTCTCTCTCTCTCTCTCTCTCTGACTCTGACACACCTAACCTAACCTATTATTATTATTATCATTATTAAAATTCTTAAATAGATGAATTTAAAGCCTCAACTTCCAATAATTATCGTGGAAGATAATTAATTACTCCTCACTAATTACATAATCAATACGTGACTGAAAAGAAGCTTCAAATTATCGTATATATAATTAATAAGCCACAAAAAGCCAGAGATTTTCGTCTAAAAAAAAGGTTTATGGGAATTTTTTTTTATATAACATAGGAGATTCTGGTTTATTTTAGGTGTAGGATTTTTAGGGGGATTTTGGTTTATTTTAGGATTTTAAGGGAATTCTTGTATATATATTTCAGTGTATGATATTTTTTTAATTATTTTGTATTTCTTTTTGTTTACCTATATTGTTATTTGGTGTTAAATAATGCTATACTTAAACGGTTATGTGATATAATTTAGCCTAATGCCCTAACGTTAGATAATGTGTAATGACCATTTAGCATAATAATAATAATAATAATAATAATAATAATAATAATAATAATAATAATAATAATAAGGTTGATCATGGAGGCATCAACAACGAAAGCGAGTAACAGTGAATGAAAGAGAGAGGGAGATAGAGAGAGAGAGACAGGGGGAGATAGAGAGAGACAGAGGGAAAAAGAGAGAGGGGGGAGGGACAGTGAGGAAAAGAGAGAGGGAGAAAGGGAAATGGGAGAGAGAAAGAGAGAGAGACAGACGTAGGGATAGAGGAAGAAAGAGAAAGAAAAAAGAGAGAAAGAGGGAGGGGGGGTAAGAAAGAGAGAGAGAGAGCGAGCAAGAGAGAGAGAGAACGATCTAGAGAGAGCAAACGAGAAAGAAAGATAGCAAACAAAAGAGAGAAAGAGAGCTAGTGTATATATACTGTCCCAGAATACAAACTTTAAAACCAAAACCCTAAGTTCTTAAAAGCACAGTAACTTAACCTAACCTAACCAAACCTAACCTAACTTAACCTTACCTAACCTAACCTAATACATCATAACATCAACTTCGAAAAAAAATAATACGACTTGCTTTTTGCCTTGTCCCCTTTATGCCTTTTCCCCTTTATGCCTTGTCCCCTTTATGCCTTGTCCCCTTTATGCCTTGTCCCCTTTATGCCTTGTCCCCTTTAGAGTGTCAACAAAGAATAGATTCTAAATAAGTAACTGTAGAAACTGTATAAACACGTAAATCATAACAAGTGAAAAAAATTTAATAATAATTCCACTGTAGACGATATTACACAAAGGAATCGATATCACTGTATATATTTTGTAATTTGACTGTAAGCTGTAAAGGACTGTAGTTTATTATCGGGAAGGTGAGGGGGGAGGAAGGAAAGATGGAAGGAAGAGAGGGTGAAGGAGGCCAGGTAGGAGGAGAAGGAAGGAAGCAAGGAAGGATGGGAAGGATGGGAAGGATACAGTAATCTCGTGTTTCTGTAGTTTATAAATCTCCTTCAGTTGGGATTTCAGTTTTATAAGTAAGTCGTTTATTATAAGTATTTAGTCAATTACTTACAATTAGGCTGGTTGTTGTAATGGCTTGATTGCCTTGTTAAGTGTTACAGCGCCCTCGTGGTGGATAGGATAAGGCCGACAGTGACCTCGCTGAAGTGAGGTCAGGTGATTTGGAGAAGGTTAATTAAGTTCTTGAGGTGATTTTGAACAGGTTAATTAAGGTCTTGAGGTGATCTTGAACAGGTTAATTATGTTCTTGAGGTGATCTTGAACAGGTTAATTATGTTCTTGAGGTGATCTTGAAAAGGTTAATTGTGTTCTTGAGGTGATCTTGAACAGGTTAATTAAGGTCTTGAGGTGATCTTGAACAGGTTAATTATGTTCTTGAGGTGAATTTGAATAGGTTAATTAAGTTCTTGAGGTGATGTTGAACAGGTTAATTATGTTCTTGAGGTGATCTTGAACAGGTTAATTATGTTCTTGAGGTGATCTTGAACAGGTTAATTATGTTCTTGAGGTGATCTTGAACAGGTTAATTGTGTTCTTGAGGTGATCTTGAACAGGTTAATTAAGGTCTTGAGGTGATCTTGAACAGGTTAATTATGTTCTTGAGGTGATCTTGAACAGGTCAAATAAAGCATTAGGGTGATCTTGGGATAATCTTACGAGTTATCAATGGTTTGTGAATTGGCGTCATTTAAGGTATCAAATGACGTTGTTAAGATCTTGGTCTTGTCACTCAGAACTTAAAGGTGACTTCAGTTAGGTCACTCAGAACTTAAAGGTGACTTCAGTTAGGTCACTCAGAACTTAAAGGTGACTTCAGTTAGGTCACTCAGAACTTAAAGGTGACTTCAGTTAGGTCACTCAGAACTTAAAGGGGACTTCAGTTAGGTCACTCAGAACTTAAAGGTGACTTCAGTTAGGTCACTCAGAACTTAAAGGTGACTTCAGTTAGGTCACTCAGAACTTAAAGGTGACTTCAGTTAGGTCACTCGGAGGTTAAAGGGGACTTCAGTTAGGTCACTCAGAACTTAAAGGTGACTTCAGTTAGGTCACTCAGAACTTAAAGGGGACTTCAGTTAGGTCACTCAGAGCTTAAAGGTGATTTCAGTTAGGTCACTCAGAACTAATTATATGTCTTGATACAGTAGGGTACAAAAATATATAGCAGATGAATATGCACTATATGATATACAGTATATTATGTAATTTTAGTTAGTATATTATCTGATAACTATTACCTTGGAGCAGGTGTTCGTAGGTAATCAATGTTCACTGTTTTAATTATCACTATTTCTGGGCATTAGTTTTTCTATTTGTTAAAAGGAAATTTTCTTCATTACATCGTCAGTTTTCATCACAATCACTGTCTTCTTTTTCCTCAGGTGACGAGACCGATTGATGAGACAATACCTGGGTAAGTGTCACTGTGTTACTTCTGTGTTCTCTTTGACCTTTGACCTCTCTCTCTAACTCGCCTTGACTTCCTACACGGTTGATATTGATAACACACACACGTACATCAATACACCTTTATGAGAATTAATATACCGTACACGAATTTTCCTCGACTTTGTTCCGGTGCACAGATGGGAGAAATGCTTCAGGCGAGGGCAGATTTTAAGTCAGGTCACGTCAGCTTTTTTTTCATATCCATACGAGGTCATTCGGGGGTCAAGTCAAATCAGAATCACTGTCACTGGTCTTTTAAATTATATATCTTCACTGCTAAAACAAACTCAAGGTAACCCTCTTATTTACGAGGTCAACAGAGGTCAAATTCCACGTCTTTACACTTATTATGTGTCGCCGATGTCATCTTAGGTGAGATTCGTCGCACCTGTGTTGATTAGCGACTTCATGCCAGGTAAGGACGATCATTTGTCCAGATTCATCACAAACCATCAATTACTATCATCATCACACAACACAAGTCACTGATTACCACAATTCTTACGTCTAGACCCAGGACAGGTGTGTCATTTTCC
>NW_024717902.1:0-16100 GCF_018991925.1 Homarus americanus
AAAAGGCCACTATCATGATGGGAACGCTCTCAACCTGGTCGCTGATTGGGTGATCTTGTTAACACGGTGGGGGTGGCGACCAATCACCATTCAGAATCAGAGGATCCACCTTAGGCTGACAGTTTCTGGTTTAGGAGGAAGAAGATTGGGAAGCTGGTGAAAGGAGAGGGGAAGGGAGGAGAAAGAGTGGGGAAATAGAACAGATTTATGGTTCCAAGAATTAAGAACTAGATAATTCGAGGGATTTTGGTGGAGAGGCGTTCTTCCAGTTGTCAGAATAGTGAAGGTCTTTTGGAGGTTCCAGGAGTCTGAGAGTGGCAGAGTACGGGTCGTAGTGTTTTCTCCCATCAGTGTGAATGTTCCAAACACTACGGTTAACTTTGGAATCCACGTTGCCGATAGTACAAGACATCCTCAGTTTCACTAGGCACTGCGAGTTCATGCTGGAGGTATTGACAGTCACTAACAAGAATACTTGACGTCTAACTTCTCATGGTAGCAATATTAGTTCTTTTGTCCTACTGTTTACATGTTGTAGTGTGGTGATAGTGTCATGTTGTAGTGTGGTGATAGTGTCATGTTGTAGTGTGGTGATAGTGTCATGTTGTAGTGTGGTAAGAGTGTCATGTTGTAGTGTGGTGATAGTGTCATGTTGTAGTGTGGTGATAGTGTCATGTTGTAGTGTGGTGATAGTGTCATGTTGTAGTGTGGTAATAGTGTCATGTTGTAGTGTGGTAATAGTGTCATGTTGTAGTGTGGTGATAGTGTCATGTTGTAGTGTGGTGATAGTGTCATGTTGTAGTGTGGTAATAGTGTCATGTTGTAGTGTGGTAATAGTGTCATGTTGTAGTGTGGTAATAGTGTCATGTTGTAGTGTGGTGATAGTGTCATGTTGTAGTGTGGTGATAGTGTCATGTTGTAGTGTGGTGATAGTGTCATGTTGTAGTGTGGTGGCCAATTTTTTTTAACTCAACACCGGTATTCACTCTGATGTATGGTGTATATAATATTTGGTGATGGCTCAAGTGTTCTGTTGCCACAGCGAGGTTGAAACTACCAGACCCGTCCACCCGAGTCCCCGCTTGTGTCATATCAGATTTTTGTTGTTAGTTTTAATTTACACGGTGCCAAGTTTTTGTGAAGTTCATTAAAATACATGAGAAATACGAAGCTCTGGCAAATGTGAATTTTGTATAAATTACATACTAACAAAAGCATTGCTGTCTAGGTCAGTTTGGAATTTGATGCCAACAATGATTAATAAACAGGGGCTCAACAATACACGTAATTGAATATTGGACATAACACTTAAGTACGTATAGAGCGTTTACAAACAGGCTTTACTGGGAGACACAAGCTGGGTCAATGACCTGTGCCTGGGTGGGCTAATGCCCGTAAAAAAACAAACAATAACACTATTGCGAGTACTACACCACAGTTGTCACCACACACCAATGTGTACCACACCATAATGAGCATCACACCATAGTCAACACTACACCATAGTGAGCACCACACTTTAGTGAGTACCACACCATAGTCAGTACCACACCGTAGTGAGCACCACAATATAGTGAACATTCCACCGTAGTAAACGCTACAAGGCTACAAGACAGCCTCTCCTTCACCAGGGCGGGTACCTCAGTATAGTAAATGTCCACAAACGAAAAGTTGACAAAAAATTTATTGGCAGGAAATTGATTCTGAATTCGATTTGCACACATGAATCTCTAATGACCCTTGAACAAAATTTCTGAACTGCCGGAGCCGATCTATAAGCTTGACTGGACAATTTGTTTGCATCATTGAGTTAGCAAAATAGGAAAACATATTACCTTCAGATATTGTCCCATATCCTGTTTTGATCTTGCCTTTTGTATGCTAATTTTATTCATCCTTTTTCTCAACGGTGATATCAAAGTGAAATAATCTCCGTGAAACTTGAGGAAAAGTTTATCTTGAGAGCTTAACGTCTGACAACCAATATTTCGAAGGTTTATTTAAACTATACTGATCACGTAGTGTATTTGTCAATGATATTTAAGAGTAACCCGGGTAGAGTTCTCGGTAAAGACGTGTTCTGAGATACTTTTCATTAGCCTTCATCTGCAACAGGGTATAGTTATGAAGACGTTAATAATTCACTCTTATTTTATCATTGAACAACGAAGGAAAATGACAAGACAGAGATAGAGAAGAGCAAATAAAGGTTCTTTCAGTCAGTCAGTCAGTCAGTCAGTCATTCAGTCAGAAAAGGTGCCATCTACACCCTTAATGGAGGTAAGACTTAATCACATAACCATTTTAACTGCGTCTTTACTCAAGCTCTGACAACTCGATCAACATCATTACCATCTTCGCTGCCACCACCATCATAACCAGTTCAGCCACCACCACTATCATCATCACTACACCTCTTCCACACCTTCACCACCACCATCACCACACCTCCACCATCATCACTACACCTCTTCCACACCTTCACCACCACTATCACCACACGTCCACCATCATCACTACACCTCTTCCACACCTTCACCACCACCATCACCACACCTCCACCATCATCACTACACCTCTTCCACACCTTCACCACCACCATCACCACACGTCCACCATCATCACTACACCTCTTCCACACTTTCACCACCACCATCACCACACCTCCACCATCATCACTACACCTCTTCCACACCTTCACCACCACCATCACCACACCTCCACCATCATCACTACACCTCTTCCACACCTTCACCACCACCATCACCACACCTCCACCATCATCACTACACCTCTTCCACACCTTCACCACCACCACCACCATCACCACACGTCCACCATCATCACTACACCTCTTCCACACCTTCACCACCACTATCACCACACCTCTGATAACATGACTACTTCACACCAATACCTTTCCCATTTTTAGAATTACCATCACAGTTTCACCATGGCTCTCACACTACCTGTCTCCTTATTCATCTTCAATATATTTAATTAATTTTTCCCACTTTACACTTTACACCTTATATACAGCATGAACGTAATTTAGATAAGATAATGAGCTATACTACTACTACTGAGACTACTAAATTAGGAGGGCCATGGTCATATATAATGTGTTGGACGCAAGTTAGAATGAAAACAAAAACACAAATTACGTACCTAATTTGTATATTTTGACACCAAAAGGGTCGTAGCTTCTCTTCAAATGGAGTACCTACCTCAGCACTAGTTTTTAATTAAAATCAGTCCAACGTTGACTGAGTTATCGTAGTAACAATCTTAGAACACACACACACACACACACACACAGGGGAATAGGACAACTGGCCGCCGCCATCTGGCCGCAGCCCAACTGGCCGCGGGAAACTCGCCGCGGCCGACTGGCCGCCGCGGACTGGGGGGTAAACTGCAAACGCCTATTTTTGCGCTCTCAGAGGTTAGGTTAGGTTAGGTTGCCAACAAAAAGTTCCATATGGCGGCCAGTCGGCCGCGGCGAGTTTCCCGCGGCCAGTTGGGCTGCGGCCAGATGGCGGCGGCCAGTTGTCCTAGACCCCACACACAGAGTTATGGTCGTCAATATATGATTAAAAAACATTTTCCTTCTCATGGACATATCGAATTATTCATTAATTAGTTATATTGTTCAGAAACTTTATAAAGACACTAAACGATGTCCTGAAAATGACTCATTAGTTCGTTCCTCTTAATTCTCCTTCAATTATTAAACAATTGTAATTTGAGGCACAGCGTCTTGGGGCGATAATGGCGTTCATCAACTTCCTAATTGTTTTGTGAGAGAGATCAACCCAGGGGTGATGCGGTGTGTTTACCACCACCAGCAGGAAGTGTTGCCTTGTGGTGTGGTGACCGCCGGAGACAGACAGACAGAGAAATATATATATATATATATATATATATATATATATATATATATATATATATATATATATATATATGACCAATACAAAGGAAGAAAGCTTTGAAAGTTCCCCGGCTTTCGTGTATTCCGCTCTTCTGGGAACATTTGAGCTACAAATCAAGGTGTATATATACAGAGGAGGGTGAGACCAGGTCCACAATGGTCAGGTATTAGGTAATGACCCTACTAATCTTTAAATAGCACACAACGGTTGGTGGTCAGGTCAGATGGTCAAGTGACCCGGCCTTCTCACCTGATCACAAATCTTCTTAATTACAAAATTGTCCAGCTTGTACATGCCGTTACTCAAATTCATGTTGAATGCTTCGGTATGTTTAATAAGACTAGATTCTATGATGTTCCTACTGTCAATTGACTTACATGGTAATATTGAGGAGGCATTATCCCAGTCAATGCAATGCTTGTTATCCCTCAAATGAACAAACAGAGCATTGGATTCCTGGCCTGTCCTAACACTGTATTTGTGTTGTTTAATTCTAGTTGCAAGATCTTTACCTGTCTGGCCTAAGTAAAACATATTACATTCCTTGCAAGGAACTTTATAAATGCAACCAATTGTGTTGTTGGGGGAGTTCTTGATTAACATTTGTTTAACAGTGCATGAGTTTTTAAATGCCACATTGACGTTCCAGGTTTTTAGCTGTGCAGGAATGTGTGAGAAATTTTTGTGAAATGGTAATATTAAGATATTCTTATGGTCATGGGTGGGCTTGGGATCAGTTCTATAAAAAGTTTTCTTAGTAATGTTTAAGCATTTGTCTATGAAAGATCTAGGGTATTTAAGGTTTGAGCCAATATTATATATATATTTGTATTCCTCATCGATGAATTCCGGACTGCAAATTCTCAAGGCACGTAAAAACATTGTTGAAAATACTGACTGTTTGACTTTATTATGGTGGGCAGAATAATAATGAATGTATGAACACACATTAGTTGGTTTTCTATAAATACTGAACTTAAAAGTGTTACCTATTCTGTGTATCAGACAGTCTAGGAATGGCAATTTACAGTCTTGCTCTAATTCCACAGTGAATTTGATCGAGGGGGCTAAGTTGTTAAGTTGTGGTAGGAAAGCTTTTAGGTCCTCATTACATGGCCAGAGACATAATACATCATCAACATATCTAAACCAGACTGCTGAGGGTGGTAAAATATTACTTAATAGTTTCTTTTCAAAGAATTCCATATATAGGTTGCTTAATACAGGTGAGAGTGGATTACCCATTGCCATACCAAATTTTTGAGCATAATATTCCCCGTTGAATTCGAATTTGCAATCCTTAATACATAGTTTGATGAGTTCGATGAGGTCGTCTTTTGAGACGGGCAGTGAAATGTTATCCAGGGAATCTATGAGGAACTCTAGTAAATCATCAACTGGGACCTTTGTAAAGAGTGACGTTACATCAAAGCTGACTAGTTTAAAATCATGATTAATGTGTAAGTTATTGAGTTTATCAACCAGATCCATATTATTCTTGATATTGGAGTTAGAAATGTTGCCAACTAGGGGATTTAGTAAAGAAACTAACCATTTAGATAGTTTATAAGAGATTGACCCAACTGAGCTAATGATGGGTCTTGCTGGGTTATTGGGCTTGTGGGTCTTGATTGCACCGTACATGTATGGCAGTGGGGGGGACGTTGAAGTAAGATGTTTAATGAGCGTAGCTTTGCCTCTCAATAGGGACTTCAGTTTTTTGTTGAACTGGGTGTTGACAGTGAAATAAAGAAAATTGAAGTGGATGAAGCCTTCCGTATTGTAAGACAAAAAAAGCGCGCTTTTAATATGACCATACCGAGCTATTGGAAAAAGTTCATGTTAGACTACTGTTTTGATAACCTGAGACGTGAGCGTTCTGATCTTCAAGCCAAGATAGACCACAAATTGGCACTCCTTATTAGAAATAGTGATTGGACCAAGGATGCCAATAACAACTGTGTAGTGAATCTCTCCTCTAAACAACTAGACAATGATACCTTGTGTGCCCTCGGCTATGGTTTAAGTTTTGATGGTTCTAACAAGGGAGTCGACAGTGTTGACATAGCCAGAGCATTTTGCAATTTGGAGAAATTCAGTAATTTGACAAGTGAAGAAGTGAACATGTGTAAAGGTGTTGTGTATGCATCTATGTCCAAGCCTTGTGTTCCAAACTGTCCAGAAAGATTCACCAAAGCAATCCAAGCCCTTAAGAAAAATAAGGATCTACATGTCACTAAAGCAGATAAAGCCAACACAGTAGTGATCTTAAACAAAGATGACTATATCTCTAAAATGAATGACCTCTTATGTGATACTACAACATATTCTAAACTCATAAATAATCCTCTCAACACTGTCAACACCCAGTTCAACAAAAAACTGAAGTCCCTATTGAGAGGCAAAGCTACGCTCATTAAACATCTTACTTCAACGTCCCCCCCACTGCCATACATGTACGGTGTAATCAAGTTCCAAATTCACCAAAGGGTAGCTCCGCGATTGACAAAGGCACCCTAAAGTGCTCTCATTTACTGACAAGTGCACAAGGGCTACTGCTGTACACGTAACTGTACAAGGGCTACTGTACAAAGAGAGAATCCTCCACTCCGTGACCATTCACTTACGCGGTACTTTAAGAATTCAGTAATTCTCTAGAAATAATATCTTGATCATTACTAATATTTTGTTTAAGTAGTCATTATTATATTTGCCATATTATTATTATTATTTGCAATAGCTTTGTGTTTTACGTATTCAGGTATTGTGAATTATCATGTATTCATTGAGCTGTGTGGCTGCCTCTACACAGCTGACCGATGGTGACCAGAGAACACGGCCAGTGGCGGGGAATAAACCTGAACTCATGTACTTCAGCAGGGGTTTTGTTCATAACAGTCCACCCTGTTGAACCATATAAGAACATAAGAACATAAGAATGGAGGAAACTGCAGCGGGCCTATTGGCCCATACTGGGCAGTCCCGTTTACACCCAACCCCTATTGCTCATATAAGCATCCAACCTATGTTTGAAGCTATTCAGCGTATTCGAGTTAATGACGATATTTGGTAGCTTGTTCCATTCATCCACTACTCTGTTTCCAAACCAGTGTTTACCGATTTCACGCCTAAATCTAAATTTATCTAATTTAAAACCATTGTTACGAGTTCGCTCCTGGTTGGATAGTTTGAGTACCTTTGTAATGTCCCCTTTGTTTAGCCCTGCCTTCCACTTATACACCTCTATCAGGTCGCCCCTCGCTCTACGTCTCTCGAGGGAGTGCAAATTAAGATGCTTTAGCCTGTCTCTATATTCAAGGTTCCTAATGCCCGGGATTAGTCTTGTCATTCTCCTCTGAATTCTTTCCAAGGATTCTATATCCATTCTGTAATACGGTGACTAGAACTGAACTGCGTAGTCCAGGTGTGGTCTCACAAGAGCAAGATACAGTTTTACGATGACCTCGCTAGTCTTGTAACTAACACTCCTTTGTATGAACCCAAGTACTTTATTAGCCTTGTTACGAGCAAAAACACATTGTTTACTTGGCTTAAGGTTCCTACTTATCATTACTCCTAAATCTCTCTCGCAGTCGGATTTCTCTATGGCATCGTTGTTCATCTGGTATCTGGTTTCCCTGTTTACATCTCCTATACTGAGTACTTTACATTTGTCCACGTTGAATTTCATCTGCCATTTTTCAGACCATTCGAAAAATTTGTTTAGATCTTCCTGTAGTTTTGCTGAGTCCTCGTCAGATTTAATAACACGTCCTATTTTAGTGTCATCAGCAAATTTACTTATGTTGCTGTCTATGCCGATATCTATGTCGTTTATGTATATAATAAATAATAATGGTCCAAGTACTGAGCCTTGGGGAACTCCACTTGTGACGTTGCTCCAATGGGACTTAGTGCCGTTAATGCTCACTCGCTGTTTCCTGTCCTGTAACCACGCCCTAATCCATTTAAGGATGTTACCTTTGATTCCATGAGCTTCTACCTTTCTAATTAGTCTTTCGTGGTGGACTCTGTCAAAGGCTTTGCTAAAGTCGAGATATACCACATCATAATTGTGCCCCTCGTCCACCGATTCGAAAACTGATGAAAAGAATGTTAATAGATTAGTTAGGCAAGAGCGTCCGCTTGTGAAGCCATGCTGGGAATCATTGATCAATCTGTGCTTCTCCAGGTGATTTCGAATAGAGTTTGAGATGATTGCTTCCAGTAATTTGCCTACTATTGATGTTAAACTGATTGGTCGGTAGTTAGAGGATAGTGATCTATCCCCCTTCTTGAAAATCGGTATTACATTCGCTATCCTCCAGGATTCTGGTACTACACCTGTTTTTAAGGACATGTTAAACAACTTTGCTAAGGGCATACTAAGCTCTTCCTTACATTCCATTAATACTCTGGCAATATCTCAACGTTACTAGTCACTACTATCTCACTTAATTTGTTTTCTTCACTATCTCTGAATAGAGTCGGTGCCTCGGGTATCATGTTTAAATTTTCGGTGGTGAAAACTGTTGAAAAATATTTATTCAAATTATTGCTCATTTCTCTGTCGTTATCAGTGAGCTCGCCGGTGTCTGACCGTATTGGTCCAATCGTTTCTCGTGTTTTAGTTTGATACATTTGGTAGAATCCTTTGGGGTTTGTCTTCGCCTCCCTTGCTACCCTTACCTCATTATTCCTCTTTGCTTTCCTTATCTCGGTTTTAACCCTACTCGCCAATACCCTATAATAGCCCCGGATGTGAATTTCGCCACGATTTATCCTTCTACCTATAGCCTTCCTTTGGCCAATGATGTTCCTTAAATAATTATTAATCCATTTAGGGTCATTGCTGTCTGATCTGAGTTTTTTGTATGGTATGTTCTGCCTTTGTGCATTAAGTAACTCACTATTTAAATTGTCGTGGAACTCGGCAATCTCAGATCTCGTTATCAGGTCGGTGTCATCTGACAGGTTCACGGCCAAGCGCGACACCCCCTCTCTCAGCTGCTTTCACAATTTCTGTAGTTTTGGTAAAACAATTTAACATCGCACGGTAAAATTTATTTCTAGTTTGAAATACACAGCTTTTTTCTCCTATTTGTATGCGTGTCTGTAAAAATCAATATATTGCTGAAGGGACACATAAACATTTACGCACTAACGTTTTATACAGAGAGCTGACATCTGTAGGGAGTCGAGGGCGACGACTAAGAGGAGCTTACTAACGGTGTTGGCGGCCACCAGGTTTGCTCTTCGTCATGCTGTACTCGTGCTTCTGGCTCCAAGTGCCTCCGGTGTAGTTTTGCACCAGAGTGATATCGTAATTTTTTCTTCTGCTTTCGTTGAGGTCGACACCTGTAGTTGGAGAAGTACTGACAGTTTTGTTAAATTTGATGTTTTTTCTCAGAATTATTGAACAAAATAATATATGTAGAATAAGTCTTTCCATCATGACAGAATCACTAGCAGTGAGCCTAAGTCTTACAGCTAAAGAAATCACTGGAGGTTAGATTGATATTAAATCGCTTCTAAGTATTTGTTAGAAAGTAGTTTCAAGTTAACAGAGACACTTTAGCTAACTACCCCTTGTTAATAATGACCGTGACAGGCCTCATTAATATACCCCACAGAGCTTCTACCTCTCACTGACTGATCAATGAACCACTCCCGTAAAAGGTCAGACAAACAGAACTTAAATGTTAGGATTAAGGACAAAATCCAAATGTTCTCCATACAGTAGGACTCAATGTTCAGCTGGCGCCTACTGTACAATACCTGCGTCTATGTTACATTAAAACTCTTAGTCTTTCATTCTTCAACACTCCGTCTCTCTCTCTCATATACGTTCCCCACATCCTCAAGTTTTTCATTTACTCTCAATTTTCGAATTCCACAACTTTCTCTCTCAAAAAAGAAATGATAAATAAGATTAATAGATAAAGAATAATAATATTGTCCTTTATTTACTCTCTTATCCTCTCAGTCTCATTTTGTTGTTAATTTTTTACGGAGAATGTAAGAGGAGACGCCCGTGACAGGAGTCGCCCGTGACAGGAGTCGCCCGTGACAGCAGCGATATACAAAGTGACACTGGCGACAATGTGCCCTGGGCTCGTGCAGTGTTTAGCTGACACCGTGTCGGGGAGAATATTAATTTGCGGATGTTAGCTGAAGGTGCCTGTATACTGTGCATTAGAAGAGCTGGCGCTTATGTGTAACAGGGAAGACGTGTTATAGCGTCGCTCGCTGGGAGGAATGAGAGAGAGAGAGAGAGAGAGTCGTTTATATGTTGTTTTAGCAGTGCGTTGATGGCATACGATTAAGCAATCAAGTAGAGCGTGTCCGAGTTGAAATAGGCGAGAGTGATAGTGTGAACTGCATTAGAGAATTGACCATTATACTGGGTGGTAGAATACGGAAGTGGAGGATACTGAATGACTGACTCGGAGTGAGGGACTTGAGGGGTGAGATGGATTATGTGGTAGAGGTTTAAATAAGATTTAGATAGAAATCTTTAATGTCAGAGAAGTGAGGGAATATAAACCTTAAGTTACAATGTGAATAGTTGAGAGAAACTAGAAGTAGGAACAAATGTAGTGACTTCAGTATTTTCTTTTTCTTGTGAGTGAAGTAAGTTTAAAGATGATAACTAATACGTTGAATACCACGTTTCAGTAGTCTCTGATTTATAATGTGGAGCGAATATACAATAAATATGTTGTTGAAGACATTAAATGTTACCGAGCTATTGGTTTCCAGGTGATGGCAGTGATACCAGAGTTGAAATTGGAAGTAGTCTGCTGGGAGGCCGTCCGTAAGATTGTTATTAAGATTGGTGTCGTCTTTACAAGTTCCGGTTATTGACAGGTTATTCATATGTAAAGGAAAAGGGAGGGAGCAAGAACAAGGCCTTGAGGCAAGACTGTACAGAGGAACTGTGGGTAGACGAAATGAACAATTTTATATAGGAAAAATTCGAGTGGCGAAATTCAGGAAATTTGGCAAAAAATACCCTGATACTAACACTTACCAAAGGGTTCGAAGACGTCTGGGATAACAGGAAAAGGTTATTGCTAGTTGAAACAATCTGAAAAACAAAACATACATTTTCAGCAGAACTGTCAAAAAATCGATATTCACCCAAGTTGTTAAAGGTACCGACTTTAGGGGTTGGGGTGGTGTGTACAGGGGCAACTTTCTGAGAACTGGAGAAAGTAATTGTAGACATTGGAAGTCTGACAGGTGTTTATCACAAGGGGAGACTTAATCCTACGCCGCACCACAACAAAGTTTTAGATGTTTCTAACTGGACAATAACGACGGAAAATACTGTTAATCGAACTCGTATGGGATGACATCATGATATATCCTCTTGCCAAGTTTGCTAAAAGGTCATTAATGTTTGTTTGAGTTATTATATTCACAATATCGGACACATGCATACTCAGATGGGCACAAATTAGTTGCTAAATTGGTTTGATTGAGTTCCTAAAAGCATCTTTGTCAGGACCACAGGCGGAAATTGTGACATATCAGAGTCAACGAGATGTGTTTTTCTTAAGGACTTAGTCGTGTGATGAGATCAGGACAAGGAAGAGCCAGACTGATGTGATTAAAATAAATGCGTTAAAGAGATTTTATCAAGGAGCAAAGACATTCATTATTCCCGTGTTAGGCTATCTGGTTCATATTCATTCAAGGAATAAAGTTTTTTTTATCTGTGAAGTTATCAATTGCTGTACTGTACATACTAGTTAGTGCCTATAGTATTGTATTGTGTTTGTAATTTCTTTCCTTGACTTCTCTTAAACTGTTTGTGTGCCTAGAAAGATACCATTGAATTGCCATCGTTAATATTAACTGAATAAACTGCAAACTTCCTACTAAAAACCTCGTGTTGATAAAACATATGATCAATTACAAGACAACCTTGTAATCCTTTTATTTTTTTTAGACTGGCGGTGTTGGGGTAACATCCACTATATTTAATATATCATTATAAATCATTTCTTCAATATTGATTTTAACTCCAATATTGGAAAATCGGGGTCATAATTCACTGAGGGGTTTATCTACACAAGCGGAAAGGAGGTCTGTAACCCTGTGGGGCTCCCAGAGTTTAATCCAACAGTACTTGTGAACTAAGTCTTCTCCTGGGCGATAGTTTGTGTACATTATGTGGACAGAAAGTGTTTGTGCCCGTACACAGTTAATTATGACCAGCTGAGCATACCAGTACTATGCAACTCTAGTATACACTATAAGTTGTTGTCTGCGGTGAAGAGGTTTAGAAAACAAACATACACAAACGCACAGTACAGTACATGTCTTCCCACTAACTACCTCCCACAGCTCGCTGGCCAGAGTCACACACACTCCTCCCTCCGAGGTCCCAACGATTACTGGATCAGGTCAGGTGAGACACACTTTGACATCTAACACTGAAATGAATCCAATTTCTCTTTTACTGAACCCTTCATGGTGAAATCTTGGCTTAGGGCTTGACACCTGAGTTCAAGGTTCTAGTCCAGAAGTGCTGCAGCATTAACCGTACTTGAACACAGTTAATACAAGTATCTATACATCATTTATTTCCTCGATATATTTCAATACATATAACGTTTGTCTTTATTATATCCACATATTCATTCATAATTTCTGAGAGAATATTTTCTTTATTTCTCCAATCTTTCTCTCTCTATTTTTATTCTGGCACTTCTATATCCGTGTACCATCAATCTTTATTCCTCTCTCTGTTAGTGACATCAAGTTCTCTGAGCTGCTGCACAAACTCGGGGTCGAGGCCAACTTTAATACATTTTTTCCCTCTTGTATGTAGTGCAGTAGGACGGTTAATTAAACTTGCACCGTGATCGACTGTGGGTTTTTTTTTTATCAATTTACGGTGGCAGGATAATATTGACGGTCAGAATCCCCGGTTCCCACTGAACACTCCAATATAACCCTGGTAATTCTATCTCACTGGTGTGGTGGCTTATGTGAGGGTCGGTGCTAGCTTAACATGTCTGGCCAGTGTGGTAGCTTATGTGAAAAGTCGTGCTTGGCTTAGTGTGGTGGCTTATGTGAGAAGTCGTGCTTGGCTTAGTGTGGTGGCTTATGTGAGAGGTCGTGCTTGCCTTAGTGTGTCTGTCTGTTGTGTAGTGGCTTATTTGAGGGGTTGTGGCTGCCTTAGCGTGTCTGGTTATAGTGTGGTACTTTTCCAAAATTCTGATTATTTATTTGATTTATTTTTAAATTGGCCAACTATATGTAGAATTTTATGCCGATTTCAAATATGTTGTTTTTTCCTGAAATGGACGGCTCAAAAGATACACGCATAATTACGTAGTTCAATTGCACGCATTTATATTGTACTATCTCAATATAAATAATACGCTAATAGTCGCGCTGTAAATAATAAAAATCTTGAAGTATTTCTGCTATAACGCGAATGTGGTTTATATTGCTGGGATCCTTAGTAACAACATAATTTATATATATATATATATATATATATATATATATATATATATTTATATATATATATATATATATATATATATATATATATATATATATATATTGTAACAGGGCCCTCGTCTCATCAACAGAACGTATTATATAAATGGGTCAATACATCTGATATTATATTCAGATTCACCACCCTGTAACTTTCCACTGTCTATGAGTAAGACATGAGATTGACACGTGAGCGGGCAACTTACCCAAGAGGGCGAGACTCATAGCTCAGCATTCCTGTAAGCACGCACTGCGATGCCCCTAAGCTTCAGTAGCTCACCTCAACTCATATCGAAAGGACGTGACCAAACGTTTATCATACATAAACGCCGTCCCTTTCTCATTCACTCCTAGACAGTGAGACTTACGGTTGATATACACTCGGGAATTATATATATAACCTTTTATAATAAAACAAAGGAACTACCGTTTGGGTTTCGTTACTTAAAACCCAAATATAAATATGTGTGAACGGACTGGTTAATTGGACAAGCAGCCGATTCATATAGGTGGCAAGCGGTGTGTACGGATTCTTCAAACTGGTAGTCGTATCATCTGTCTGTGTCTTGTGAAAAACAAGAAACCACACAGCAGTGACGCGTTACATAATCCGAGTGTTTAAAACTATATCCCGTATTGAGACGATATGTAGTGAGCGCTCCTTATCTCTGTCATATACAAATACGTGCAGAATTCGTAATATACAAATATTACAGCCTGTTGGTACATATCCAGATTGAGCCGGTTGAGATAGACTCCACTCAGCATTCCCTAGACATTACAGTGTTGCAGTGTTGAACAACAGTTTCGTAACCTGGAATTCAATTGGTATTTCACTAGCAGCTGAGCAGTATTGTCGTGTCGTCAGCGCGAATTACGAATTCCGGTGTCATCATACAGATCTCCATATATACGTGGAACTGTGAAAGAATTAGCACACGGCAGTTTTCGCCAGCGAACGACGAGTGTGATAACCAATCATCTGTTTTCTGATCGCCGGAGGAGGAACTCACCTAAATCAAGTGGACTCGTCTCTCACCAAAGCAGAAGCGTCATCTCGTTGCCAAGGAAACCAGCAGCAGCGCGCGCATCCTAGGGAGAGGCAACGCCCACACCCCACCTACCACTCCACTCAGAACTTTTGAAGGATTCACATTTTCTATACAGACGTACTACTCTGTATAAATAGGTATTTAAATTACATAGTTTTACACACATGAACACGTTCGAGAGATATCTTCACACCCATAGGTTCGTCGGATAGGATTATTTCAATGATAAAGTGTCGAATGTAAGATTAATGTATTGAAATCCTATAATTTACAGTAGTTGTAAGTGTCTGTCTTCTTATTGATAGTTTAAAAATTAACTACAATTAATATTCATTGTCTTGTAAATGAGAGGCAAGTGATCTACTTACTGTTAAGTATTCATTGACCTAAGGGGGCTAATAGATAATTTCTAAGTTTCCCATGTCTAATGTAGATGAAATCGAACGCCTAGCGCAACTATTTGCTGATAACCAACTCATCAATGATCAAGCCCAGACTGACATAGATTTTGAGTATGGAACACAGTTAAATGAGTCGGTAGGAAGTAGTGAGAAAGTTATAGACGAATCATTTGACGACTTAAACCGTCGTACCCTACGGTCTGGTAATCACTATAGTACCTCACCTAAGTATACTAAAGCAGTTACCCCTGTTACAGGTGATAGTGTGTCTGTTGCTAAATCGGTAACAACCTTATTAACCCAGCCTTCTGTTAAGAGTAAGAATACTAACTTGCTTAATACTAACACTAAAATGGCTTCGTCTAACCCTCACACCAGTACTACTACCACACCTAAAGCTGATAATGTTATTAATATCATGCAGCGCGGCGATTATGTTCGAAATTTCACGGGACAAGACGATTATAGGGTCGCACATTTTATTCGTGCATGTGAAGATAGCATGCGCAATAGTCACATAACGACTGACGAAGATAAGAAAGCATATGTACGTTCCCATATAACGCAGGGTTCCTATGCAGGCAGCCGTTTAAATGCGTTTGGTTTACAAAGCCCTGACTATGAAAAGTTCAAGCGAACGCTAATTGGGATTTTTGGGGGTAGGTCACAGCTGGGCCAACTGCAATGGATCTTCAGATGGTTGGATCGCTGTATTCCAGGTATACGAAACGAAACACCCGTTGACGCTGTTGACATCGCGGGCGAGGTTCGCCAGGACATGCAAGCGACCTTCCGGTCATCAGGCTGGTACAACTCACAGGGTGATATGCCGCCAGAAAACGTGGAAACGTTGATAGAACTAATAAGTTTTCTTCTTTCCGTCCGTGTTCCCTTATATAGCCGGGCACAGGAAGTACAGTATGAACCACCCTTGGATATGGTGGAATACGCAAACAAGCTCTGTCCCCAGGCTACGGGCCCCTTACTGGCGCAGCCCTCAGTGACGTCACCACAACCCCAGCAGTCTCAGATGCCTCAGATGCCTCACTCCCAGACTCCTTACGCGACACACTTAGCTCCGATCGCTCCTCCCCGCCTAACATATAAACAGAAAACATCGTTACGATGCGCACATTGTAATAAACGTGGCCACGTAATGGAAGATTGTTTTCAGCCCCGAGGTAATAGTGCAA